>NW_026336411.1:10822-11592 GCF_001194135.2 Octopus bimaculoides | reverse complement strand
CTCAGTTCGAGGTATGTGTGCGCGCGTGTGTGTGTGTGTGTGTGTAGTAATAACGAGAATTTATGGATGGAAATTAGGAAAGACAGGAAAAAACGTTGTGACAACTTCTGAATTTGAACCCTTCATCTGCTGTTAATCCAGAAGCGACTGCAGTTTCCATGGTCCTTCACATGGCCACCTAGACTGGTGGAAGGATGGTAGCCCAAATATTTGCAACAGAATGGACTGCACTAAAGGTAGGCAAGGTACCATTTAATGGTGTTAACTGGATAACTGATTACTGCCCAAGTACGCCATGGTAGGATTTCAACACAGAACAAAAGGAGCCGGAATAAATTCCACAATACACTTCGTCCGATGTTGTTATAGTTCTGCTGGATTAGTTGTTTTCTTTTCTCTTTATCGACCCCGAAAGTACGCAAGGTAAAGCTGAACACGGTTAGATTTGAACTCGAGACGCAGAGAATTGGAACCAACACAGTGTGGCATTCTGACCGACGACCTAACGACTGTGCCTAGTCGATATTAATATACCCGCAAAAGATGGACTAGCCATGGGTTGTCCCTTAGGCACCACGTAAAACTAATTTTCTTGTAATACAACGGCTTTGTTACTAGGTATGGATGCTTGGATAGGAAATAAATGGTTACAGAACAACCCTTTAAACCAAGGACCAAAGCAAGGACCATATATATATATTTAAAAAGCGTCTGCATGGTTCTACATATAAACAAAATGTTAGTGCCGAGTAAAACCATTGAAGGTGGTA
>NW_026336411.1:7364-9732 GCF_001194135.2 Octopus bimaculoides | reverse complement strand
ACCACCACCACCACCACCACTACTATTACTACTGCAACTACTATTACTACTACTACTACTACTACTACTACTACTACTGCCATCACCACCACAACTACTACTAGTAACACCACCACCTCCACCATTACTACTACTTCTACTACGACTGCTAATTTTATTGCTGTTACTACTACCACCACCACCATCAACTATTACTACTACTACTGCTACTACTACTACTATAATTTGTACGGTTCATCACCATTACGAGTAAAACTCCACCCCGCGCCTCCTCTCCCCAGCCTTGACCACAAACGCCTCCACCGCCATTAGTGCCTGACCACCACTATTATTAAAAACAGCAAATATATCAAGACCACTAATGCTACTGCTACCCATACCGTCATCATCATCATCACCATCGCCACCACCACCACCACCAATAACCAGCACAGCCACCAGCATAACCCCCCCCCATACACACACACACCACACCATCACCGCCACCGCCGCCACCATCACCACCACCACCATTATCACTCTCACTATTACAACCATAATTATCACAGTTACCATTGTTTCATCCTCGCCTTTTCTTCACCGCCAACACCACTACCATCACCATCATCATCATCACCGTCAATGATTACTCCACCCCCGCTGCCTCCGTCCCCACTGAAAGATTGCCAGACAGACAGACAGACAGGCAGGCAGACAGGCAAGCAGGCAGAGAGACTGACCAAGCAGAATGATAAAAACCTAGCCAGAGACTGACCAGAAGACAGACAGACAGGCAAAGAGACTGACCAAGCAGCGACCAAGAGACTAACCAAAAGACAGACAGACAGACACAGAGACTGACCAAGCAAAGACACAGAATGACCAATAGTATCGATCGCTGCAAGTCGACTCACAGCCAGCCAGCCAGCCAAGCCAACTGACCAGCCGGTCGTAATACAATGTCCACAGATGACCAAAGTTACTAACAGTCAGATTTCAGTATCGCCTTATACAGAGGTACTCCCACCTCTCCTACTTCGACTCCTGCTTCTCTCTCTTGTTCTATATCCTCCCACCTTCACTTCCTTATCCTTATCTCCCTGTCTATCTCTCTCTATCCCACTCTCCCTGTCTATCTCTCTCTCACCCTCTCTCTTTGTCTATGTTCGCTCAGTCTTATGTTTCTGTCGCTCTCTCTCTCTATTCAAGCAATTATTGACTCTTTCCCTCTCTTTCTATACATATCGCTCCCCCTCTCTCTCTCTCTTTCTCTCTTTCTCTCTCTCTCTCTCTCTCCGCCCCCTCTCTCTCTCTCTCACACACACACACTTTCTATCTGTCTAATTCTGTACCTATTCTATTCTTTTATTATTTTACTTGTTTCAGTCATTTGACTGCGGCCATTACCACCACAACCCCCACTATCTCCACCCCCAATCTCCCATCGCTACCTTATACAACCACCAACACCACAACCACCATTACAAACGCCCACGGTACTACTACAACTACTACCACCACAACCACAACCACAACCATCATCACATCACCACTACCGTCACCACGATGACCACCACTACCATCACCCCCACCATAACAACCACCACTACTACTACTATAACAACTACCAGTATTATTACCAACCGCCACCGCCACCACCACCACCACCACTGTCCCCGCCACCACCGTCGCCACCATCGGCATCACTACTACTTCTGCTGTTACCATCACCACTACCACCACCAACATCACGAGCACCAACAGATTGGCAGCATTTTGACTGACCAGCCGGCTGGTCAAAATGAAAGCCCGAGAAAATTGATCGCTATACAGATGGACACACAAATAAACAGAAACCAGCCAAGTATTGACCAGGACTGACCAAAGTACTAACAGGCAGCTTTAGTATCGCCACGGTGAATGACCAAGAAAACTGACCGATAGATATACAGACAGACAAACAGCCTGACTGACCAACCAAACTGATAGTGGTCAGGGCTGACCAAAGTACTAACAAACGGCATTAGTATCGCCACAGGGAATGACCAACAAAACTGACCGATAGACAAATAGTCTCACTCCCCCTCTCTCTCTTTACCCCTTCCCGCTCATTGCTGCTTCTCTCTCAGTATTTCTTTCTCTTTTTATCACTGTCTCTCTCTCTTCTCTCTCTCTCTCTCTCTCTCTCTTCTTTCTCTCTCTCTCTCTCTCTCTCTTCTTTCTCTATCTCTCTCTTTTCTTTCCTTATTTTTTCCTCTTTCAAAGAGTGATAAAGATAGGAATGGTAAAGGAGAGAGAGAGAGAGAGAGAGAGAGAGAGGTGGGAGGGAGAGAGAAGAGACAGAGAGATGGAGAAAGAGTAACTCTCTGAAGAGCGAGAGAGAGAGATC
>NW_026336411.1:5723-7108 GCF_001194135.2 Octopus bimaculoides | reverse complement strand
GAAAGAGTGAAGACCCCCAAACCAACACAGTCACCATGTCGCCCCTACCACGGCCGCCCCCACCACCACCTCTATCACCACCAACACCGCAACCACCATCACCACCACCACCACCGCTGCCGCCGCGACCGCCGTTGCCACGACCGCCGCCTCCCCCACCACCATTATCAGCATAGTACCATCCCCACCACGACCATCCAACCAACCAACCAAACCAAGCATACATACTGACCAAGCGAACTGACCACTGTACAGGCTGACAGACGGAATAACCAACAAACCAACTGACCAACAGCAAAAATGACCAAGTGTAGTAAGAGACTAACCAATGCACAGACAGGCAGGCAGACGGACAGACGGACAGATGGACGGACAGACGGTCAGAAACACAGACAGACAGACTGACTGACTGACAGTTTGACCATTCAAACAAACAGTAACCAAGAGTGACCGAACCAACAGGGAAGTGTCATGGTGATCGCTGGACCTGCTGGAAATAACAGTGAAATTTCGCCCACACCAGCAAGCGTGGGATAATGAGCCAGTGGCTCCCGGGTTACCTCCAAATAGGAATCAGACGGCACTGTCACGGTTGGATTGTATTTGTCCATACGGCCGCTTCGTCAAGGGTCAATAACAACGAAACTACCACCAGCGCCAACATAACCAAACCTACTACTACTACTACTACTACTACTACTACTACTACTACTACTACTACTACTATTACTACTACTACCACTAGTGACTCTGCTCACAATCACTACTTCCGCCTCCATCACCTCCACTACCTCCACCGCCACTACTAACACCACTATCAGCAACACTGTTAACGCCATTGGCAACACACCACCACTACAATAGCCGTTACTACTACCATAACCATTACCGATGAAACTGACCAAAGCATAAAATCATAGACCATGACAGACACGCGCGGAGTAAGTGACCAATTAACTAACCGTCCAGCTAACTGTCCGTAGAGACAGATGGACACGCGTACAGGTAGAGGGAAGGACAAAGAGGGAGAGGGAGAGAGACTGAGGGAGAGAGAGAGACTGAGGGAGAGAGAGAGAGACTGAGGGAGAGAGAGAGACTGGAGAGAGGCACGGACAGAGATAGAGAAGGAGAGAGAGACGAACAGAGAGACAGAGACAGAAAGATGGACGGACAGCTGAACAGAGAAAGACGAGGGAGACGGACAGAGAGACGGAGAGAGAGAGAGACGGACAAGGATAGAGAGAGAGAGAGACGGAGAGACCGAAAGACGGACGGTCAACTGAACAGAGAAAGACGGAGGGAGACGGAGAGAGAGACGGAGACAGAGAGACGGAGAGAGAGAGAGGGGGAGCGAGAGAGAGGAACAGACAAACGAGCAGACAGAT
>NW_026336411.1:3232-5444 GCF_001194135.2 Octopus bimaculoides | reverse complement strand
GGGAGAGAGAGAGAGAGAGAGAGAGAGAGAGGCGGACAGGGAGAGAGAGGCGGACAGGGAGAGAGAGGCGGACAGGGAGAGAGAGGGAGAGAGAGAGACGAACAGAGAGACAAACAGAGAGACAGAAAGACGGACGGACAGCTGAACAGAGAAAGACGGAGGGAGACGGAGAGAGAGACGGAGACAGAGAGACGGAGAGAGAGAGAGGGGGAGCGAGAGAGAGGAACAGACAAACGAGCAGACAGATGGACAGGCATTAAGACAGACATGGACGGAGAGACGGACAGGCAGATGGACAGAGAGAGACGGACAAAAAGAGAGAGAAAGAGAGGACAAAAGTGAGACAGAAAGTCGACCGAACAGAGAGACGGACAAACAGACGGACAGAGCGAGAGAGACGGACAAACGGACAGAGAGAGAGAGAGAGACGGACGGAGAGAGACGAACAGAGACGGAGAGACAGACAAAGCGACGGACAGTGATGGACAGAGAGACTGACCAAGTAATTGGCACTAAGAGAAAGAAAAATATCCATGGGCAACACCAACGCCACCACCATTATCACCGCCATAACAACCAACACCTGTACCTCCACCACCACCACCACCTCTACCACCATCACCACCTACATCACTAATACCTCCGCCATTACCACAACCATCACCAAAACACCCCCGCCAACACCACTACGACCATCACCACCACCGCCGCCTCCACCAACACCATTGTCACAAACCATTACTGAGCAAAGTGACCAAGTGAAGTGCGAGACTAACGAATACACAGACTGGCAGACTGCCGGACAGGCGGACAGGCGAACACACGGACAAGCCAACAGTGAGATTCCAGCTGACCAACTGACCAGTAGACTGAAGTGACCAAATAATGTAAAGCGACTAATCCATACACCGACTGGTAGACGACCAGACTGTCAGACGGAGCAAACAGACGGACACACGGACAGACGGACGGACGGACAGATGGACTGGCCGACCAATCAGCGACATACAGTGACCAATACTGACCGTTTCAGTGAGGGAACCTCCACGTAGACATTCAGACTGCAAATAATAATAGTCTACCCTCCCTCAAGGCAGACGGACAGTCAGACAAATGGACAGAGAGACTGACTGACCGACCAAACAACTACGTACAGTGACCAATAACTGACCGTGTCAGGGAGGGAGCCTCTATCTGGTCACTCAGATCGCTAATGGTAACAGTCCATTCTCTCTCTCTTACAGTTTCTATCTTTCTCTCCTCACTCTCTTTCTTTTTCTCTCTTACAGTTTGTATCTTTCGCTTCACTCTCTCTCTTACAGTTTCTATCTTTCTCTCTTGTGACTATTTCTCTCCTGAAGTTTTCATCTCTCTCTCTCTCTCTCTCCCTCTCTCTCTCTCTCCCCCTCTCTCTCTCTCCCTCTCTCTCTCTCCTCTTTCTCTCTCTCTCTTACAGTTTCTATCTTTCTCTCCCCTCTCTCTACTTCTTTCTCTCTTTTACATTTTGTATCTTTCTCACTTCTCTCTCTCTCATTTTCTCTTTTAGACTTTCTATCTTTCTCTCCTCTCTCTCTCTTTCTTTCTCTCTCTATCTCTCGTTTCTCTCATTGTCTCCCCTATCTCTCTCTCTCTCTTTCTCTCTCTTATAGTTTCTCTCTTTCTCTCCTCTCTCTCTTTCTCTCCCCTCTCCCTCTCTCTCTTACAGTTTTTATCTTTCTCTTCTCGTGCTCTCTCATTTTCTCTCTTTCAGTTTCTATCTTTCTCTCCTATCTTTCTCTCTCACGGTTTCACTCTTTCTCTCCTCTCACTCACTTTTCCTCCCTCACAGTTTCTATCTTTCTTTCCATCCTCTCTTCTTTCTCTCTCTTCCAGTTTCTATCTTTCTCTCCTCCCTCTCTTTCTCCCTCTAATAGTCTGTATGTCCATGGCTGGAACATCATGCCATAGATAAAGGGGCAAAGATAGAGAGAGAGAGAGAGAGAGAGAGAAGTGGGGAGCGACAACGGAGAGGGGGAGCGAGAACTGAGAGAACAAAAGAAAAAGAAAGAAAAAAGAAAGAAAAAGACAGAAAGAAAGATAGATAGAAAGAAAGAAAGAAAGAAAGAAAGAAAGAAAGAAAGAAAGAAAGAAAGGGAGAAAGAAAGGAAAAAAGAGAGTAAGAAAGAAAGACAGAAAGACCATAGAAAAAGTATGAACGGACGCGTGAAGAAGT
>NW_026336411.1:0-2043 GCF_001194135.2 Octopus bimaculoides | reverse complement strand
GGGAGGCAGGGAAGGAGGGAGGGAGAGATGGAAAGAAAGAGAATAAGCAACAAAGTGTGAGTGAGGGGGATATAGTGTAAGAGAAGTAGGCGGAGAATAAGAATGCGTGTACGGTAACAATACTTAACTGTATGGTCTTAATGCAGAAGGCGCTGCTGGCATAACTGTGTCGTAAGAAATCTACATCCCAGCCACATGTTTTTGGGTTCAGGCCCACTGCATGACACCTTGGTTAGTTTCTTCTATTATAGCCCTGGGCCGACTAATGCTGCCTTGTGAGCGAATTCGATAGATATTCATATAATAATATTCTGTTACTTCTTTCCGTCATTTCACTGCGGCCATGCTGGAGCACCGCCTTCAAGGGTTTTTGTCAAACAAATCGACCCCAGGTCTTATTTTTTGGAGCCTGGGACTTATTCTATCGGTCTCTTTAGCCCAACCGCTACGATACGGGGACATAGACACACCAATACCAGTTGTCAAGCGGCGATGGGGTGACAAACACAAAGGCACAGACAGACGTACACACACACACACACACACACACACACACACACACACACATATATATATATATATATATATATATATGTGTGTGTGTGTGTGTGTGTGTGCGTGTATACATGACGGGCTTTTTCAGTTTCCGTCTACCAAATCCATTCACAAGGCTTTGGTCGGCCCGAGGCTATAGTAAAATATACTTGCGCAGGAACTGATATATATATATATATATTACCAAACACATATATATTTCATTCTAGTCGTTCATTAATTTCTCGACGAACTGGAAATTTCTAATATCCTCAATTGAGGATATTCTTCATTTCTATATTTTCTTATTTCTCTCTCTCCGATGATGGAATACCCAGCTTATAAAATCCTTATTCAACACCATCATCCACATGTTCGTCTATACTAGAAACAGCTGTAAGAAAATTTACCTACATACGTATATGTTGTTGTTGGCACTCCGTCGCTTACGACGTCGAGGGTTCCAGTTGATCCGATCAACGGAACAGCCTGCTCATGAAATTAACGTGCAAGTGGCTGAGCATTCCACAGACACGTGTACCCTTAACGTAGTTCTCGGGAATATTCAGTGTGACACAGTGTGACAAGGCTGGCCCCTTTGAATTACAGGCACAACAGAAACAGGAAGTAAAGAGTGAGAGAAAGTTGTGGTGAAAGAGTACAGCAGGGTTCGCCACCATCCCCTGCCGGAGCCTCGTGGAGCTTTAGGTGTTTTCGCTCAATAAACATTCACAACGCCCGGTCTGGGAATCGAAACCGCGATCCTATGACCGCGAGTCCGCTGCCCTAACCACTGGGCCATTGCGCCTCCACATACGTATATGTATGTATCCCTTTATTTTCTATATTTTACGTGCTTCACTCATTGGACTACGGCAATGCTACGTACGTTACGGGTGCGTAAGCTTGTCAAGTGGTGGTGGGGAATACAAAGACGGGCACACACGCACATACATACATACATACATACATACATATGAGGGCTTCCACACAGTTTCCGTCAGCCGAATTCACTCACAAAGTATTACTTGTTAATGTTATCTCTACAGACTTTCTATAGAAATTATTGTTACAGTATATCCAATGACTATACACTGCTATATTTAATGGCTATTTAAGCAATGAGTTCGTGGGTTGAATGGGTGCTACTGATGAAGGAGAAAAAAGTCCTGAAATATGCATATACACCTATTACTTATTTTTCTAACTTCAAATCAGTGCTGGCTTTAATTTTTATAGAAAATTTGTAGAGAAAGCCTTAATAAATGATGTAATGGCATTGCTAACACAGTAGTACAGGGTATTGACTTGTAAAGATGTTTAATATACTTTGTAGTATATTATGGTAGCATAACGAAATACCGTGTTCCTACAGGTCACTAAACATTAGTCGGCTCGGGGTTACACTAGAAGACGCTTGTCTACCGTGATGCGACATGGGACTGAGCCCGAAACCACATGGTTGCAGAGAAAGCTGCTGAAGCACACACATGCATGTGCCTAAAAAAA
>NW_026336410.1:0-347 GCF_001194135.2 Octopus bimaculoides | reverse complement strand
CTCTTCAATTCATTTTCTATTTCATTCATCACGGTTTGATAATGCCAGTGCAGAAATATGTGTGTGCGCGTCTGTGTATGTATGTATGTATGTATGTATGTATGTATGTATGTATGTATGTATGAATGTATGTATGTGTATGTATGTGCGTGTGTATGTATGTATGTGTGTATGCATGTATGTATGTATGCATATATATAGAATAATAAGGTAGTCAGAATGTTGGATGATTATATATATTTTTCATTTACATTTTATTTACATTTCAGCGCATTCTTCCATTATCGGATTTATCAAAAAGTTGTTTAAAGTTAGATATTTTGGCCTTTTTATATATAAAAAATTGG
>NW_026336409.1:0-211 GCF_001194135.2 Octopus bimaculoides | reverse complement strand
AGTACTACACGAGTAAGTAGATATTGAAAATGAATAAGAATGAAAACGCCCCTTTTTAAAAACATTTTTCGGGTGTTTTAATTATTTTACATGTTTCGGTTTTTTGAAAAACCTTATCAAAAATGGGTACTACTAAAGCAGCGCGGACCCGAACGCGCAGCCGCGCAGTCGCGTGTCCGCGCTAGCTAGTCTTGAGTGGTCGATCCTAACC
>NW_026336408.1:0-290 GCF_001194135.2 Octopus bimaculoides | reverse complement strand
GTTTGTTGTTTATTTAGATGTTTTCTAAAATTGCATCCGCTCGTCATTCATTTTACATTTCCCATTAGCGTTCTCAAATTGGACAATGCTTGATGCAGAAATAATGCTACCCAGAAAGCTCATATGTAGTTTTCATCAATCACCCAGCCAACTTTGTTGCAGTGTTCACATAATAATCTATTTATATGTTACTAGTAGTCATTCGTTGTTTGCAGAAAAGTCTATGTTCATATGCACATGCACACACTGAAATCTCATTCTCATATGTATATATATATATGTATATATAT
>NW_026336407.1:0-597 GCF_001194135.2 Octopus bimaculoides | reverse complement strand
GACACTTGCCCAAGGTGCCATACAGTGGGACTGAACTTGGAACCATGTGGTTGGGAAACAAGCTACTTACCACACAGCCATGTCTGCGCCTAAAAATCATGTGTACATTACTTTATTTTTGGAGTTACCCCTGTTCTTAGCTTCATCTTCTAGAGTCCACATCTCTTCCATTGATTCCCATCTTTTGGACTGGATTGTTTTCCACCCGATACCCTTAATATTCCCAATCCCTTTACACTAAGGGCCAGGTATGTTCTATCCCACAACAACCCTCCTCTGTCATCAATGAATCACTCATCCCTTTACTCATCCACACATTCATTAATTTTCTTCCCGTGGTCATAGATTTGAGATACTACACCGAAACAGCCGTCTCCCTCCAGCCTTAGTGACCAGTCCCAGCAGTCAAAACGAATACATTCGGTCAATCAATGGCATTGAAGAGACCAGCACCATGATGTGGTCAATCGATGAGTTGAATGGACCAAAGGATTTAGGTAGGTTTTTTCTCTTTTTCATATATATTTATATATATATGCATGTGTGTGTGGTTAGGGCAGCGGACTCGTGGTCATAGGATTGCGGTTTCGATTCCCA
>NW_026336406.1:0-402 GCF_001194135.2 Octopus bimaculoides | reverse complement strand
ATATATATTTGTGTGTGTGATATACATTACACGCTTTGCACATACAAATTTATAGATTTTCGAAAATCAACTTCAACATATGATTTAGTTTTTTTAAAATTAAACTTTCTTTAAAATATCACAGCTCATTAATGAGCGTATGTTTGTGCGTATATGCATGCTTGCATGCGGGTGCGTATCTATGTTCCTGTATGCATGTATGTATGTATGTATGTCAGCTCTTCTGCGTGTGTGTGTTTGTGTACGAGTCGTTCTCGAGTTACGACGAAATAGTTCCTTTCGTCTATAGGTTGGATTTGTGTGAAAATCGGAACAGTTATGTACGACTCGTTTTCAGTTTTACTCAAATATTTCTCTTAGTATATATCATATTGTTTATGTAAATCATCTCAAACATAATTA
>NW_026336405.1:0-500 GCF_001194135.2 Octopus bimaculoides | reverse complement strand
CTTTGCTCTCTTCACGTTCCTTGCATGGCTCTTCTCCTGCATCTGATATATTCCAATCAAGAGTGTATAAGAGAATTTGACATCGCTGCCCTAAACTGTGTCTCATTTCGAGCCATTGGTTCGTCTGGTATCGTGGAGAGGAAAGCGTCGAGTTTTGTCTTCAAGACCTCCACATCCGTGTCTTGCAGGTCTCTCAAATGTTTTGGCAGGGCATTGAAGAGCTGAGGTCCTCTGAAACCGAGGCTGCTGCAGTATCTTGTTCTTATGTGAGATGCAGTGGACGGCACCTTTGGCACCATGTAGTGGCGACCCGTGTGGGCATTCCTGTAGTACTTTATGCCAAAGTTTGGCACCAGTCCTTCCAGTATTTTCCATATGTAAATTATTACATATCTCTCCCGCCTAAGTTCCAAGGAGTAGAGACCTAGTGCCTGCAGTCGCTCCCTGTACTTCATCTGCTGGACTGTGGCGATCTTTTTTGTATAGTGCCTCTGAATTGC
>NW_026336404.1:0-346 GCF_001194135.2 Octopus bimaculoides | reverse complement strand
ATATATATAAAAATACATATGTACATAAATACATATATACATAAATACATATTTATTTATGCATTTTGAGCCATCGGTTCATCTGGTATCATGGATAAGAAAGTGTCGAGTTTTGTTTTGAAGACCTCTACATCCATGTCTTGCAGGTCTCTCAATCGTTTTGGCAAGGCATTAAAGAGGCCCAGTTCTTCTTTGTTGACGGAACTCCACTTCGCTCTCATTGATCATCTCCACGCACTTCACCACCGCAAAATCCACAAATATACAGTGCGTGTGTTCTTATTGGCTAAACTGATAACATGACCATCCCCAAATACAATAATATCTGTTTCAACACACGATTTCA
>NW_026336403.1:472-650 GCF_001194135.2 Octopus bimaculoides | reverse complement strand
CTCTTCATCACCATCACCATAATCCTCATCAACCCCTTCGTCTTTATCATAATCATTTCTATTGTCAATTATGATCGTTGTTGTTGTTGTTATTGTTATTATTATTATTATTATTATTATTATTATTATAATTATTATTATTATTATTATTATTAATGCCGTCATTAATACCGATACC
>NW_026336403.1:0-462 GCF_001194135.2 Octopus bimaculoides | reverse complement strand
ATCACTACTATACCCATCGATATTAAAGCAGCCATTTTTTTTTTATTTTTTTTTTACTACATAGCTACAACCATAAACACCAATACCAGCAATATTATGATTATCATTATTAAAATTAGAAAGCACCGTTATTATTATCATCATTATTATTATTATTATTATTATTATTATCATTATTATTGTTGCTGTTGTTGTTGTTGTTGTTGTTGTTGTTGTTGTTGTTGTTGTTGTTGTTGTTGTTGTTGTTGTTGTTGTTGTTGTTGTTGTTGTTGTTGTTGTAGTTATCACAACAACAACAACAAAATTATGAAGACTATGAATTATGGAAAACAAAGACACATGAGAAGAATAAACTGGAAGAGGAAAAAAGATTCTCGTCAGGCAGTCTTCTATCATGGAGCGTTATAAGATAAATAAATTTGTAAATAAATGAACAAAAGTAAATAATGTTAACCGGAAACA
>NW_026336402.1:0-982 GCF_001194135.2 Octopus bimaculoides | reverse complement strand
TGCTTACTTTTTCTGTATAAATTTACTAAAAACATGAAACGGTTAACTACTTTTTGAAGTTTGACGTTAATGCTGGTAATCATGGTCCAGGCCATATTTTACATTGCTTGGAGTTTCTACCTATCACAATGGAGCCCAGCAATTTCCTTAAATAGATCAGTTTTTCTTCGCTTAAGAAGTCTAGCTTGCATTTGCCTCCAGGAAGCTATTGTTTGCTTTCTGCCCATTAGGACAATGAAATTCATCACCGCCGACATTGCCACTACCAGCTCTTACTGCATCTAACGCTGATGACAACATCATAATTCATCCTTGCACATGTAAACTCACTAAGTGAATATGACTTAGCGGTCCTACAGAAACCTTCATTTACCTTATACAATGTTTAATGTTGTTTCACATTCATATTGAATTATGCACCAATTTTATGTTCTCTTCATAGAACACTTGTAATGTATGCATTACCAGTTCTTTAGGTATAGCAGATATTTGCCGTTCTTGTTTATGTCTCCTCACAGATGTGTATACTCTAACAAGTCAATTCTTAAATTTCACACCTCCCTTGTTCAATAAACACTGAGTTAAACTTGCAAAGTTGTTTATTTTCTCCTTTCAATTTTTAATGTTTATTTTAGCAGGTTACCAAACCATCAGTTTGGTCTCCCGGCTAAAATGATAATGAGAAATTTTAAAGTTTACTTGACATTTTATAAGTGTGAAAGGGATTGAAATTTTGATACTCATTACCAAAGGCTCTGACAAGAATAGGCAGAAAATCAGAGCTTGAGACAAGAAGACACTTTCGACCAATGAGAATTCTGTTTACATAATCAGTTTGATTGGTCATTGCCCTCTGTTGATTGCATAAAATGTCATCCAAGCTGATGTTTATTAGTAATTAAATTTATTTTGCAACACTTGTGTGTATTTATCAGCTTTGTTTTTGTTGCTAAAAATTATCAACAACTTTTCCTGTGATCTT
>NW_026336401.1:0-293 GCF_001194135.2 Octopus bimaculoides | reverse complement strand
CTGGTGTATAAGAGAATTTGACATAGCTGCCCTAAACTGCGTCTCATTATATATATATATATATATATATAACAAATACATAACAAAGATGCCCAGGTATTAGTGCATTACGTCCGTTTTGCGTTGCTCCATTTAATCGATCAATGCAAGCATTACATCAATTTGAAATACAGCTCTATGCATTAATACCATGATATCCTTGTTACTTATTAGCTTTTTATTCACCTTACTTCGAGTTATGCAGATAATACCGGACTGGCTTGGTGCATCAACTTAAGTACCTTATTCAACTG
>NW_026336400.1:0-580 GCF_001194135.2 Octopus bimaculoides | reverse complement strand
GACCGTTCTCTGTTTTTGTTGTTCTTTTTTCTTTTTGGATGGAGCGCAACGGGCTCACATCCACCTTGGTTCAGAAGAAACTGATTCACTGCGCAAGACCGGAAGCAAGCTTCTTACCACACAGCCACTCCTGCGCCTACTTACCACACACCCACTCCTGCTCCTATATATATATATATATATACATGCACATATTTATTTATTTATTTATTTATGTGTACATATATATGTATTCTTTTATTTGTTTCAGTCATTTGACTGCGGCCATGCTGGAGCACCACCTTTAGTCGAACAAATCGACCCCAAGACTTATTCTTTGTAAGCCTAGTATTTGTTCTCTCGGTCTCTTTTTAGAACCGCTAGTTTACGGGGATGTAAACACACCAACATCGCTTGTCAAGCGATGGTGGGGAGACAAACATAGAATACACACACACACAAACACACAGACACACACACACACACAGTTCCGCCTACCAACCCACTCATAAGACTTGGTCAGCACGAGGCTATAGTAGAAAACACTTACGCAAGATGCCACGCAGTGGGACTGAACCCGGGACTATGTGGTTGGTAAGCA
>NW_026336399.1:0-365 GCF_001194135.2 Octopus bimaculoides | reverse complement strand
ATGTATGCATGTATGTATATATGAATAGAATTAAATGTTGAATGTATACACCTACATCATGAAACTACCCCATTATTTCTACGTACAGAAATCGTTTGGTAAACATAGTGTTTGCATTGAAATTGTTGCTAATAACATATACAAATTCCCAGTTAGTTTTTGCATGTTGGTACCTGTTGTCACAAAGAGATGTTTGGAAGCTCTAAAACATTATACTTCACTTTCCTTACGAAACTTAACAGATTCTGTTTGGCAGAACAAAAATTATAACAGACATTTTTGCCTTTTATATCTTATATTTCTTTCGGGCATTGTATTGCAACTAGCAATGGTCAGGCGCCGGGCTTTGAAGGCTTACTCCGAAC
>NW_026336398.1:0-293 GCF_001194135.2 Octopus bimaculoides | reverse complement strand
CATTTCGTTTTCCATACATCAGTACAGTGCAAAGAACACAAGAACTGACAAAGATATAGAACATAGAATTCTAAAGACAACTATACAGATCTGAAAGGATCAGAATCAAATTTCCCAAGATATAAGAAAGCCATTAGTAATTCTTCAGATGCTAAATTTTCTCTCGTGCATTCTTGCGCGCTCAATATCTCTGCTGATGCATCTGTGTATGTAGGCAAACACATATACACTTGCTCGCACGCACGTACACACACACACTGACACATATATACTACAAATATGTGCGTGTGTAG
>NW_026336397.1:0-357 GCF_001194135.2 Octopus bimaculoides | reverse complement strand
CTTTTACTTGTTTCAGTCATTTGACTGCGACCATGCTGGAGCATCACCTTGGAGCATTTTATTGGAAAGAATCGATCTCTCTACTTATTTTTTCCTTTTAAGCCAGGTACTTATTCTATCAAGCCCTTTTGTCGAACCGCTGAGTTAGAGGGACGTAAACACACCAACACCGGTTGTCAAGCACAAAGGCACACTACTACACAGCGTGGCTGTGCGGTAAGAAGTTTGGTATTTCATATATATATTTCAATACGGAGCAAATAATTAACGAGAAAATATAATTCACGAAAATGTAATTTGCAAAGAAACCATTGACTCTGTTATTATCTAGTGTAACAATTTAAAAATGATAATAAC
>NW_026336396.1:0-419 GCF_001194135.2 Octopus bimaculoides | reverse complement strand
TATATATATAAGGTGTATGTTTATGTATATGGAATGTATAGTTGAAATTCAGGATGATAATGATTAAATTCTCTAGACATAGACATGCATATATACATGCATATGTATATATACATATATACAAAGATATGTGTGTGTGTGTGTGTATGTGTATGTGTATATATATATATTCATATTCATACAGGGATTTGTATATTTTCCTTCTATATATAATACATCTTCATTTCTTCTGAATTATTATTTTGCTATGGTATAAAGTCTGTTTATATACTTGCAGTGATGTAAACACCCAACTAAATTCTTAGAAATACAGACACATGTGTGGTTGTGTTAAGTACACAACGTGCTATCAAGTCATATTCACAAATGATGGCTACAGCTATATATATAAATGTATATGCATACATATATATTTATAT
>NW_026336395.1:0-703 GCF_001194135.2 Octopus bimaculoides | reverse complement strand
TGTAGCTTACTTCCCAAACACATGGTTCCGGGTACAGTGGCACCTTGGTCCAGTGTCTCCTACTATAGCCACGAGCCGACTAAAGCCTTATGAATGGATTTGGTTGACAGAAGCGAAAGTCGGGGCCTCACATTTGATCTTGGAACTATGTACCTGACAGGTATTTATGAACGTTTTTCCTTTCATACTTTAGCCTACACTTAACTGTTTTCTTCATTTTAAATCGTCCTTCCACCATTTCTGTGCAACATGCCCGTATTTACTTACCTCTGCTCTCTCCATCACTCCTTTCTGCACGCCCTCTTCTATAACTTCTGCTTCACGTTAGCAGCCCGTGTTGTTCTGAAAGTGTGATTTATGCTGTGGGCGGATGTCTGAGGCCAAAGTCTTCGGTGTATCTTGAAGGTGATTCCAACGTTATTTGGTTATTGCTGATGGAATATTCCGCACATCTTGCCGATGATGTAGCACTCATGGCGACTGAGAGAATAAAACAAGAGCTTTTCTAGTCAACCTCAATAGTGAAGACCTGTAATGCCATCTATCCTTTTTTGTAATTGACCTAATGATGTGCTTCAAATATCATATTTTGCTTCGTGTAGGGAGACCACAGTGGACAACATCATTCAAGGAAGGGTCGGGCAAATGTGGAGAAGAGAAGGATAATGGTTTATATATCTCTCGACTGATGTATATATATATA
>NW_026336394.1:116-228 GCF_001194135.2 Octopus bimaculoides | reverse complement strand
ACATACATACATATACACACATGCACACACATACATAAAAAAAATACACACACAAATGCAGAATACATACATGCAAACACACACATACATACATATATACATACACACATAC
>NW_026336394.1:0-106 GCF_001194135.2 Octopus bimaculoides | reverse complement strand
CATACATATATACATACACACATACATACATATATACATATGCACACACATGCACTCATACATGCATACATACATACACACACACTGAGACACAGGCATGCGCAAA
>NW_026336393.1:0-448 GCF_001194135.2 Octopus bimaculoides | reverse complement strand
ATATATATATATATATCGGGTATGGTTGATTCGACTAACATGCGTGCAGCATCTCTCGTATTTCTTCCCATGACACTCACCTTCTATGTTCCTGCCGTAAGGCTTCACTCCACACACGCCAGCTTTATATAATTCGTCTGTACTCGAACGTCAACTGTTATTAATGTCCTATTGTTTGTATTTGTAGTTGTATACCACTTCTCCATTTTCTTCGTCCTTCTTATAGAATATATTCGCTTGCTTCTAAGGCATCTAGTGCTCTTAGCTTAGATTTTCTCGGGACAGGCCAGATTAGAGCCGTCTCGAGAGTAACCGGTCGAAACTACAAAGTCGGTTTGGTACTCGATTGAAGATTGAAAGCTCTGAATGACCCGTCCATGTTTTTTCTTCTCCTTTTTTGTATGTCAACTGTTTTCGTGTCACCTGTTATGTTGTTGTTCGTTTTTTT
>NW_026336392.1:0-227 GCF_001194135.2 Octopus bimaculoides | reverse complement strand
GATACATCCAGGAACACATACACTTACACACACATGCACACGCATCTACCTATATATATATATTTATAGACACACACCCACAGAACACATACACGCACACACATATACGTACTTTCATTTACTTACGTCTCTTTCTCTCTTTTTAGATCTCTCTGTATATTTCTCTCTCTCCCTCTCTCTCTCTATCTATCTATCTATCCATCTGTCTATCTATCTATCCATCTGTC
>NW_026336391.1:0-576 GCF_001194135.2 Octopus bimaculoides | reverse complement strand
TATATATGCTATATATCGATATCTATATATTATATATATTTTATATCGATATCTATATGTATATTATATATATATTATATATCGATATCTATATTATATATATATTATACACCTATATATATATCTTACATGCATACGCATATATATATATTATATATATGCATACATATATATATATATAAATATATACGATATATATATAATATATACATACATTTATATTATCTCTATATTATATCTATACATATAATATATATATTACATACATTCATATAATATAATATATATGTATATAATATATAAATATAATATACATATGTATACATATATATGTATGTACATATAATATATATACATATATATAACCATAATATATATATTTACATATATAGATACATAATATATATGTGTGTATATAATATATATATAGGTATACTCATGTAAAATATAGAAACATATATATAATATATGTTTCTATATATATAACATATATATAGTATATGCATAATATATTTTTATATATATCTATATATAATATATATATATATATAATATATATATAATATATATATATAT
>NW_026336390.1:0-482 GCF_001194135.2 Octopus bimaculoides | reverse complement strand
ACACACACACACACACACACACGCGCACATACACTGAAGCATATGCATTCACAGAGGCACACGGACACGCACACTTATAAAGGTACACAAACATCCACAATAATACGAATAAATACAAACACACACATACACACATATACACGTATTTGTATATCTATACGCATACGTTAACATACATATGTATAAACACTCAGACACCGACTAACGTAGCTGCGTAGTTATACAATACACATCGGGTCACGGACAGATACAGACGGTGTCACACAGACAAGCACCTACACACACGCACACACACAAACACACATGCAAGCACACACACGCAAGCACCCCCTCCCCCACACAAACGTTTCAGTCTCCTATCTATTGACAAAATTCATGGGAGAGCTCCTTCCTGCTTAGCCGTCATATTCCTGTCGTCACCTGGAAATACCAGGTAGAACTGCAACTTTGTTTTGTTCTGTTTTCTTTTTGTAATTTACTTT
>NW_026336389.1:0-338 GCF_001194135.2 Octopus bimaculoides | reverse complement strand
GGGGCACTCCGTCGGTTACGACGACGAGAATTCCTAATGATCTAATTAACAGAAGAGTCTGCTCGTGAAATTAATGTCCGAGTGGCTTTAACGTGTACCCTTAACGTAGTTCTCGGGGAGATCCAGCGTGACACAGAGTATGATACGAGTGGTCCTTTGAAATACAGGTACAATAGAAACGGGAAGAAAGAGTGAGAGAAAACAGTAGTGAAAAAGTACAGCAGGGTTCGCCACTGGCCACCACTCCCTGCCGGCGCCTCGTGGAGCTTTAAGCGTTTTTGCTCAGTAAACACTCACAACTTCTGGTCAGGGAATCGAAACCTTGATCCTATCCTATA
>NW_026336388.1:0-694 GCF_001194135.2 Octopus bimaculoides | reverse complement strand
TAGGTGTATTGAGTAGCAGTCGAGTAGCAGTTGTGTAGCGGTTGAGTAGAAATCATCCAAAGGTGCTAGATAGCAGTAACTTGAGACATAACACTGATGATGGAATATCCCATACTCGAGGACATCCCAGAAACAGCTGTGAGATTTTGAATTTCTTCATGTAATAATATTGCTTGACTTTAGATGTTTGCCTTGCCTTAATGTTTGACTTTCTGTTTAACAATTTATATATATATATATGATACGTATTTGAAAAGCGGGCTTCTAGTCTACACACCGATGGTGAAACTTCGTGTACATGTATACATTGCATACAATACAAGATAGAACTACTGTGACTCTCATTAGTTCAAGTGTACACAGACTGGGTTCTCCGAGAAAAGTAGCGAATCTTAGGGATGCAATGACCAATTTTAAATATCAGCTAGTATGCAAGAATATAGATTCTAACAATACAATGATCATACTGCTATTAAAAATATTGTAATATTATAGAATTTGCAGTGTCACGAGAATTGCAATGCAATGTTTATAACTTAGGTTAAACAATACTAATTTCCTCCTATCTGACAAATACGTTTTTATCTTGATTAGGTATTCTCACTGGGGTTCACGATTCTTTTTTTCTTATAATTCATTCATATAAATATTGTAATTTACTGTAAATGAATATATACATACTTTCAGACACAAA
>NW_026336387.1:0-321 GCF_001194135.2 Octopus bimaculoides | reverse complement strand
TTCCTCCTTTGTCTTTGTTTTTTTTTATTTGCTGTTTATTCTTTCCTCATCCTTTTCTTTCTTCTGTTGTTTCTTTTTGTTTTTGCCTCCTTCATTTTTCTCATTCTTTCATTAATTATTTCATTCCTTCTTTCCTTCTCTCCTTTATGTAATGGTCTGTTATTTACTTAAACTATATAATACCCATAATACCACCCTATCTATCCAATTTAAATTATACATACATATATATAACCACAATGCCAACCCACTCTTCTATATTCTAATTAAACTCTCTCTCTCTCTCTAAAGATATATATATATATATATATATATATATAT
>NW_026336386.1:0-935 GCF_001194135.2 Octopus bimaculoides | reverse complement strand
CCAATAAAGAAAAAGCAGGAGAGTGAAATAGAATGTACACATTTTTCACTACATGAACCTCCAACAGCATCAACAATGAAGGAAAAAGGAAAGGAAACCATCACAGACAACCAAATTCCACCAGAGGAATGAACAGTCAAAAGACCCAGAAAAAACAAATGGCATATGGTAACATATACAAAAAACACAGACAGAGAAAGGAAAGTCACCATATTTAAATCGGTGGTAAGAGTTAAATTACCAATGGAACATTACCCAAAAAGTACAAAAGCCATAGTAATAGACAAAGAGAGATAAGAGAAAATGAAGAAATGGTTTGGAAATAAAATAGACCCAATGGGGATGAGGGTAGAGTTTGATGACCAACCGCCAGTTATAGATTATGACGACTTGTTGCCATATATAAAATGGTAAAGCATGAGTAAGATTTCAAAATTTTTTAAAGACTACACATACGATACTAAAGGAAGAAAAGGGAAAAAAGAAAGAAGGAAAAATTATATAAAAACTTTGTATTAAAATAGTTAAATGGTACTGCTTGAGAGTGGGGTTCAAGCAGCCATTACATCCTCATGTAATTATTATCCATCTCTCATTCATTCGTTTTATGTTTTTTGTCCCCACAGAGATGACAAAATACATCGTCATAATGCAGGACATAACAGTATGTTCACTGGAGACTGTGTGAGAAGTACAGTCTTGAAATGATCAGAATGTGTTACCAAGAATAGTGAGTACAAGACCTTGTGGGATTTTACAATTTATTTGTAATCCAGTGATTGATGTTCAGAGACCAGACATTGTAGTAACTGATAAAATGATGAAGGAAATCAAGATCATAGATATTACCATACCTTGGAATGTATAAATGGATGATAAAGAACTAAAAAAGATTGAAAAGTGCAACCCCCATAAAAATAATAATAATAACAACA
>NW_026336384.1:0-288 GCF_001194135.2 Octopus bimaculoides | reverse complement strand
AAAACATCGATTGTTTTCACCATATGGTGTTAGATGGCAGATAATTAACCATAAATCAAATAGCCAATGCTATTAGTATATCATGTGAAAGAGTTTGAGAATATTTAGCCCAGTGAACTTGCTTTCCAACTTTTTCATCTCGGTCCTTTTCCAATGTGTGACATCTTGGGCAAGTATCTTTTACTATAGCCCTGGGCCAGCCTTGTTGGAGGATCTAGTTGAAGGAAACTGAAAATACCCTGTTCTATCTATCTATCTATCTATCTATCTATCTATCTATCTATCTAT
>NW_026336383.1:0-527 GCF_001194135.2 Octopus bimaculoides | reverse complement strand
GGTCAATAAATTAAGTACCAGTTGAGTACTGGAGTCAATGTGATTGACTATCTCCCTCTCCACAAAATCCAGGCCTTGTGCCTATAGTAGAAAAGATCATTATTATCATTATTATTATTATTATTATGGTGGTGAGCTTGCAGAATCATTAGCATGCCAGGTAAAATTCTTAGTGGTATTTCATCTGCCACTATGTTCTGAGTACAAATTCCATTGAGGTCAACTTTGCCTTTCATCTTTTCAGGGGTGACTTTATCTTTCATCTTTTGGGGTTGATTAAATAACTACCAGTTACATACTGGGGTGGATGTAATCGACTTAATCCCTTCCCCCAAATTTCAGGCCTTGTGCTTCCAATAGAAAGATTATTATTATTATTAAAGTGGCATGTTGGCAGAATTGTTAGCATGAGAGCCACTGCCTGGTACTGCATCAGGGCATTTATTATTATTATTATTATTAGTATGGTGATGAGCTGGCAGAACCGTTAGCATGCCAGGCAAAATGCTTAGCAGTATTTCATCTGC
>NW_026336382.1:0-249 GCF_001194135.2 Octopus bimaculoides | reverse complement strand
TGTATGTATGTATGTATATATATGTATGAATATATGTAAATATATACATATTAATACAAATATATATTCATTCATATATACATATATATATATACATATATACATATATATACATACACATACATACATATCTTAGTGTGTTAGCTGTGTCTGTGTGTGTGTGTATTGCCCGTGCATTCTAACAAAGAATATTTTTACGCTGTTCATGAAATACCCATTGACATCCATGATTTTTCTTTTCTTGTTAGA
>NW_026336381.1:0-407 GCF_001194135.2 Octopus bimaculoides | reverse complement strand
TAAGTAGTTTTTTCAACTTTATATTTTCTGACGCGACACTATCTCTTTCTCTATCACTTTTTCCGCCTCTCGTTCTTCCTCTGGTACTACTACGTATCTCTCTTTACCCCTCTCGTTCTTACTTCGTTCCGGCTTTCAGTTCGTGCCTCACAGCGTTCATATACACATAATTTTTCACGTCTGGTCGCATAGCCTTTTCCGTTTGTTTTCCTGTCTTGTTTTCTTTTCCGTTTGTTTTCCTGTCTTGTTTTTTGTCCGCCACTACATTCCTCCATGGCACAGGTTTAATTTGTGTATACAAATTTAATTTGCGGTCCATGGGAAGAGCCATTTTAACGATGAGTCCTACCCAACTCTTCGAAACGCCGGTGTTAAAATGGGGCTAGCTGATGAAGGAAAATGTTCTC
>NW_026336380.1:0-344 GCF_001194135.2 Octopus bimaculoides | reverse complement strand
GGGGGACAAGCACAGACACAAAGACACACACAAGCACACACCTCAGGCTTCTTGCAGTCTCCGACTACCAAATCCGCTCACTAGGCTTTAGTTGGGCCGAAGCTATAGCAGGTATATATTTGGTCATCGCATAAATAATGCGCTTGTTTTTTATACTTCTTTTATTTTTCAAAATTAAGAAAAACAAAGTCCTTTTAAATCTAAAATATACTCTCCTTCAGTTTCTACAATACTCTTCCATCTATCTGGTAGACTTGCAAAGCCTTTCTTCTGAAATTCACTTGTCCGTTCTGGTCTCGTCTACAGAATTCATATTTTTTCCGTCCAAATGATTTTGAAGACTG
>NW_026336379.1:0-525 GCF_001194135.2 Octopus bimaculoides | reverse complement strand
TGTGGTTATTTCTAATTTCTTCTATGTATAATGGAAAATGATTAGAGGTAACGATTTCTTTATAGATAATATAATACTTAATTATAATGGGAATTCATTGTTTCATAATCTTTGTATTTTTCTTTAGTTTTTTTTTCTGAAAAGTTTCTCCCTTTCCATGTAGAAACAATAATTTTCGCCATCGTATCACGATTTCGTTACCAACTAAAGCAATTACGAAAATATTTTGAACTCAACAGGAACCAAGAAATTTACCTTAGTTATCCATCATCTGACATCCTTCTGCTTAAATTTCCAGAATAATTATTACTCATTCCACCTGCTTCACTATCAAACATATATAGAAATAAATGAAATATACTCTTTTACTTGTTTCAGTCATTTGACTGCAGCCATGCTGGAGCACAGCCTTTAGTCGAGCAAATCGACCCCAGTATTTATTTTTTGGAAGTCTGCTACTATCGGTCTTTTTGACAACCGCTAAGTTACAGGGATGTAAACACACCAGCATCGGTTGTCAAGCGA
>NW_026336377.1:0-273 GCF_001194135.2 Octopus bimaculoides | reverse complement strand
TATATGTGCGTTTATGTAAGTGTGTGATGTGTACGAGTGTGCGTGTGTGTGTGTGTGTTTGCATATGTATATGTATACACATATATATATACACATATATATACATATTTATATATATATATTTATGTATGTATACATGTATATATGTATGTATATATATGTATATATGTCTATATATATATACATACATATATATACATATACATATATAATATAATCTATGTATATATATATGTGTATATATACATATATGTATATATATATATATATATA
>NW_026336376.1:0-839 GCF_001194135.2 Octopus bimaculoides | reverse complement strand
GGTTGGTAAGCAAGCTACTTACCACACAGCCACTCCTATATATATTTTGTATATACATATGTATGTATATAAATGCCGGCATTGATATGCAACTCCATTACAGAGCCAATAAATAAACAAATTAATTAATTAATCAGTTGATTGATTGATTAATGGACCTAAATTTTTGAGTATGTTATTCTAATTATAGATCTTAATAACCCAGAGTCACCTCCCTTCGTTCTATTTATAGCTTAATAACCCCAACCCAACACCTCTTAAATATAATACTAAAAGTAATTAACTGAATAAATAGACAAATAAATATTTTAAAGGACTGAATGACTGATTGGTTCCTTAATTAAATGACTCAACACTATTACATAGAGTCTTGCATTTGAGGCATTTTGTCAGATAAAATAGATTTTAAACATAATTTAGCAATAAATAACAATTTAGTAATATGTAGGTATATATAAAAGAGGATACATGAGAATATATATTGAGTTGGTTCATTAATTTAGTAACTAGACACTGTTGCATGGAGCATTGCAATTAATGTATTTTATCGGAGAATACATTTTAAACATAATTTTAGCGATAAATAACAACTTAGTGAAACAACTTGTATGGTCACTTTTGGTCTTTTGTCCCTTATTTGAATTTGGTCCGAATAACTTCCAACATGTAATTTTAACCCTATATTACCCATATGGTTTAGTAAATATACAAATGATTCCCCTAATTAGACAGATAGATGTGGTATTATATACGTTTTTTTAAAAATAAATTTGTAATAACTTATTTTTCATATCCCCTTAGTAATATCACTTTAACCTAAAATACTAATATATATATAT
>NW_026336375.1:0-229 GCF_001194135.2 Octopus bimaculoides | reverse complement strand
ATATATATATATATATATATATATATATACATATATGTGTGTATATATACGTGTGTGTGTGCATACGTACATGTACACACAGACAATAACACACAAAGATATATGTGCTTATGCACTATAACTATATACAAATTCGTAATAAAATATTGATCTATATAGGTAGATATGTAGATATGTAGATATAGCTAGATACAGAAAGAGAAACAGAGGGAGAGAGAGAGAGAGAGAG
>NW_026336374.1:0-284 GCF_001194135.2 Octopus bimaculoides | reverse complement strand
TCAATGGTAATTCATGTATATAATGGTTGGGAAAATAAGGATGCATGAGATTTGAGAGTTGTGTTAGGTTTAAAAAAAGAGAAAAGGTGCTAAAAGTTTGTGTTAAGCAGGAAGTGTGATGTCAAAACAGGAAGTGTGTGTAAGAGGAGACAAATCTTTTTAGTTGGAGTTATGAACTCTTTTTCAACAGGAAGTTTATGTCTGTTCCTAGAGAAATAAGGTCACTTAGGGGTATGTGTGTTAAGAAATGGTTGGAATTTCTCTATGAAAAGATACTCCTTGTT
>NW_026336373.1:0-234 GCF_001194135.2 Octopus bimaculoides | reverse complement strand
TGTGATTATAATAATATCCGCGAAACGATCGTCAGATGTTTAATTTTTTTTAATTTTAGATTTTTTAAAATTTTAGACTTTATAATATTCATGCTTAATTACGCATAAATTTTTATATGCATTTATATTCACATGTATCTTTATCTACATTCATATTTTTATATATATTCATATTTATATTTCGTGTATTTTAAATTTTAAATTTATTATATTACCATGTCATATTGGATATAT
>NW_026336372.1:0-897 GCF_001194135.2 Octopus bimaculoides | reverse complement strand
CGCCTGTGTGTCAGCGTGTTTAGCTATCACTGTATGTATGTCTCTGTGTGTGTGAATGGAGATGTATGTGTCTCTCATTGTATGTGTGTTCGTGTATCTATTATTGTATATGTGTATGCGTATGTCTGATCGTGTATCTGTGTGTCTATCGCTGTCTGTAATGTATCGCTCACTTCATGTAATGTGTGTGTGTGTGTTTATCTCTTACTATATGTGTACGTATTTGTATGTGTGTCTATAACTGTGTACGTGTATCTGTTTATCGCGTTTGCATGTGTATTTGATTATATGTGTTTCTGTGAATATGTATATATATATATATATGTGTGTGTATGATGCTTGTTTATTAGTGTGAATGTGTGTATATGCCTACTTATCACTGTACATTTGTATTTATATATATGTTTCGCTCTATCTGTATGTGCGCGCGCTTTTTGTCAGTGCGTGTGTGTCTATCATACCTCTTTCTTTCTTTCTTTCTTTCTCTGTTCTTAAACACAGTAATGTGTAGACGAATGTATATGTACTACACATACCTATTATTTGTTTGTCAACATCGCTCTTTTTTCTCTCAAGATATATATATATATATATATATATATATATGCACACACACACACACACACACATATATACATACACAGCATGTTGGTGTATGTGTATATATACATATGTGTGTGTGTGTATATATATTTCAATGGAATACATATACATACGTGGATACACACACACATATTATAACATAAGTTTAATATCTCTCCTCTCTCGCTCACCATCTCAACGGGTGTATACACACACACAGCGCGTAGATGTATCTCTTTAATGTAAATATATATATATATATGTACGTATTATACACGCCGTGTGTAGACATACCTATTTCTAATGCACACACAT
>NW_026336369.1:0-936 GCF_001194135.2 Octopus bimaculoides | reverse complement strand
ATACAAATTTATGTTCACGATACTTCATAGTCACTTCTTCATTTTCACATAAACCGTGATGCTTTCCCTTTTACTGCCAATATTATTACTCCATACAATGTCATAGTCAAACTCAAGCTCCCATTTAATAGCCATATTTGCAAAGTGACAAACCACGACATCGGTTCACAAATAATGCGAGTTAATATGAATGTATAATTATGCTTCAAAGTATATAGTTTTTTTTTTCCTTCTAAGATACTGAGTACTATGGTTATGTGACGGGGGACAACTGTAAGTAGTTAAGAGTCACTGTGTGTATATGTGTGTGATGTGTGTGTGTGTGTGTGTGTGTGTGTGTGTGTGTGCGCGCATGTTTGTGTGTGTGCATGTGTGTGTATGTATATGATAGCATATACACACACACATATATATATAGCTATAAGCATACATGCTCACAAATATATAAGTATATATATATATATATATATATATATATATATATATATATATATATATATATATATATATATATATATATATACTTATATATTTGTGAGTATGTATGCTTATAGCTATATGTATATATATATATATATATAGGCAGATATATACGAATGCATATATACGCACACATAAACACATGCACACTCATAAATATATTTTATGTAAATAAATATGTATATATGAAATGTAGATATATGTAATATATATGTATGTAAACACCATATATGTATGCATGTATCTATGTGTATATGTATATACGCATGCATATATGTATGTATTTATGTAAGAATATATCAGTCTATTTATCTGTGTGTGTGTATATATATATGCATATATATATATATATATATACATATATATGTACATATACATTTATATACACATATTCATAAATTCATACGTACACATACACAGAGACAGTCATATACATACATGCATATATATATATAT
>NW_026336368.1:0-351 GCF_001194135.2 Octopus bimaculoides | reverse complement strand
AACCATGTGGTTGGTAGGCAAGCTACTTACCACACAGCCACTCCTGCGCAAATGAGTTTGTTTTATTATTTCTTGGAAAATTCCAGCATTTCTAGACGTTTACACTCATCTGTGGTTACAAAAGGCCGAGCTCCTTTCTCAATTAGTATTTATGAAAATCTTGAATGCAGATATAAGAGTTGTAGATTTTTCCTTCGTTCGTCTCAGCCATTCTTTTCTCCACTGTGTATATTGCCAACAATCCGCGAGATAACTATGCCTGAAGCAATGTTCGTAAATATAACCCCAGAGAGACAACATTAATATATTCATAGGCGCAGGAGTGGCTGTGTGGTAAGTAGCTTGCTTACC
>NW_026336367.1:0-220 GCF_001194135.2 Octopus bimaculoides | reverse complement strand
ACACACACACATATATATATATATACATACACACACACATATATATATGTATATACATATAAAAATACACGCACCCATACACGCACATGTAAGCACACCTACCCCCCAACACACCACACACACACACAACACATATGCATGCACTTACACCCTCAGACTCGCCCATACATTTATACAAACGCACATACACACGCACACTTGCGCATACACACACACGCTA
>NW_026336366.1:0-257 GCF_001194135.2 Octopus bimaculoides | reverse complement strand
GAGTAAGCTCATAAAATGTGCAACAAGATAGTAAAGGAGTGCTCAAATACCAATATATATGTACAGAGAGAGAAGGGGGGAAGACACAGTGAGAAAAGAGGGAGAGAAACATACATATATGACTGCGCCCCTACATATACGAATAAATAAACGCGTCTCCTCACAAGCGGATGTGTGTGGGCGTCGACGAAATATTTTTAGTCATCAGTATTTTTCTTACTGAACATAAAACTTGATGGTAGTAATTGCTTTTTCTG
>NW_026336365.1:0-227 GCF_001194135.2 Octopus bimaculoides | reverse complement strand
GCAATTCAGTTGTTTGTGGTCCGTTGCTCTACACTTGTCTCGACTATGGCCTTAGTCCGTGCTTGTGTGTCCTTGCTGCTTATTGCACTCTTCTATAACTATGCAACTGTTCAGGTAAGTCCCTCTGCTTTATTATAATATTAGTCCTTACATTACATTACTATAGCATACTACTATATTCTATTACTATATTATTAAGGGATTACATCAGTATATTTCGGAGGTGT
>NW_026336364.1:0-202 GCF_001194135.2 Octopus bimaculoides | reverse complement strand
ATCATAGGTATTCCAGTTCATTAGAGAAAATATAACAGAAAAGTCCAATTTTTCAATTGCATGTAACACGGGCAACACCGGGTAACTCTGCTAGTATTATATATACATATATATATATGTATGCCTGTATATATGTGAGATAATAGTTTCGTTTTAATAGTTTCAGTATTAAAGTGAAACTATTAAAATGAAAATATCTGAC
>NW_026336363.1:562-793 GCF_001194135.2 Octopus bimaculoides | reverse complement strand
TTATTATTATTATTATTATTATTATTATTATTATTATCACTACTATTATTGATGTTCTTGGGGTTGTTTTCCTTTTTATTTTTTCGTTGTTGTTGTTGTTGTTCTGGTTATTCAAAAACCTTTGTGATTTTTATATTTTTAATTTTTGACTGTTTATTATTTCGTTTTTGGTTTTGCATCGTTTTCTTTTTTTAATCTTCGATTTTATTTATTTTAGTTATTTGTTTGTTT
>NW_026336363.1:0-346 GCF_001194135.2 Octopus bimaculoides | reverse complement strand
ATGTATATTCATATATATATATATATATATATATATACATATACATGTATGTATATACATATACATATATATGTAAATATATATATATATATACATATTCATGTATGTATATACATATATATAGATACATATATATATATATATATATATATACATACATATACACATATGTACATATAAATATACAAGCACATATATATATATATATATATATGCATATATTTACACATGCATATGTATTCGTGTAATTGCGTATGTGTATTTATGCGTGTATGAATCTTCGTAATTATAATCTATATGTGCGTGAATACCTATGTGTGTGTGTGTGTGTGTGTGTGTGTGTGTG
>NW_026336362.1:0-287 GCF_001194135.2 Octopus bimaculoides | reverse complement strand
GCGAGAGAATTGGGATTTCTTCACATTAACACTGTGGAAATGTGAATTGTGAGATATGGCTTTTCGATACATCAAAAGGTTAATACTTAGAGACTTCTCTGGCCAATGAACTCTTCTAAACAATGTAAGTTATAGCGATCTTAAAGAATATTGTGGTGAAATATCTGTATATCACACATATACGCTAATGGATGTCAGTGTATGTGACTATTATATGCGTTTGGCCATCATATTTAGGTGAACAACAGAGAAGCGCTTAACTATGTTAAAAGATTGTCAGAAAATGC
>NW_026336361.1:1060-5869 GCF_001194135.2 Octopus bimaculoides | reverse complement strand
TTAAATCTAGCCATGGAGGAATGTAGTGGCGGACAAAAAACAAGACAGGAAAACAAACAGAAAAGGCTTTACGGCCAGACGAGAAAAATTATGTTTGTATGAACGCGATGAGGCACGGAACCGAGAGAGACAAAGTGGTGGCGTGCGTTACTTGGCGAAAGCCAAGGAAGGAAAGGATTATTGACCGGAAGCATGTGACCATGCCGGTGTAAAGGGAAGAGAGAGAGTGGTAGAGGGAGAAATATATATATACTGTTGTATCTGGGGTGAGTCATTCTCTTTTAGCGCCTTATAATTTAACACACCGGTAAAATTTCCACTCATTTACTTATTTATTTTTCTAAAATGTTCGTTGCGCCTTGCAACCTTTTCTATAGTTGTTGACTCTGTCCGTTATTCAAGCTGCGTTCTTTTCCTTTGTTTGTGCGCATGCGTGTGAGTCAGTGTGTGCGCGAATACACATGCATGTATGTATGCAAGCATGCATGTGTGTGTATGCATGTATATATGTGTGTGCGCGCATATGTATATATGTATGTGTGTATGTTTGTATGTATGTATTCTGCAAATTTGTGTGTTGATGTTTGCATGTTTTTTTGTTGTTGTTTTTTTGTGCGCGTGCGTGTGTGTGTGTGTGTGTGTGTGTGTGTGTGTGTGTTTGTTTTCATGTGTGTGTACCTTTGTATCCTTGTGTGTGCATGTCTGAGAGTTCTGTGTGTGTATGTGTTTTTGTGACTATGTACTGTCTGTATGTATGGATGTGTATCTCCATGTGTGGGTGTGTGTCTCCATATGTGTGCTTGTGTGAAGTGATGTGTTTGTGTATATGGTCATGTGTTTCAATCTTCATTCGTGTATGCGTGTGTATGTGTTTGTCAGTTCATATAACCTATGTACCTATCCGTCTGTATGTCTATCTGTTTACTTCCATATGCCTACATACAGGTGCATATGCATATACACATACACATACACACATACATGCATACATCTATCTACATAACAGCCCACTTACTCTCCTACCTGTATATAAATACAAACTGTGAATATGGGGGTGTGATTATCTGCAACGTATATTTCCAATATAGTGCTGGGGATGTTTCATTTATGAGGTCGTACTCCTGTATTTGTCTGAGTGTTGGGTCCTTCAGGTGCTTGGATAAAATGCGGGTGTCAAGTTGACCCAGGTTGCCTCTATGTTGGTCCCTGGCATGCTGGTAGAGTATGGAGGACTGTTTTTGTCGTCATATTGTCTCGAATGTTTATTTAGTCTTTCCGCAGTGCTCCTATATGTCTCTCCTGGTATGTCATGTTCACGTCTTTACAAGCACCTTCTATGCATCTTATGTTGTAGACTATATTTCTAGTTCTACAGTTAATGCCAGAGCTAATCCTACATACCATGCCGTTATCATTGGTGCGTATGGTATTCTCAAAGGAGTACGTCCTACATAGTTGTGGTCTGATGGCGTCCCCTGGCTTTCCAACAATCTTAATGTTGAGTTCGGTCTCCTTCAGAGCTTTCCTAAATCTACGGGATCTAAATTTCTATGGGCTGTGGCATCTACAAACATCACTTCTTGATATTTGTCGGTTTTGTACCACGTGTTCACCCTGTTTGTTTTGTCCCAAGCTCTTTGTACCTTATTCCAGTCTTTGCTTCTATTTCTAGGGCAGATACCACTGGTATCATTACATTTAATATTATGTAACTTCTTTCTAGCATCTCTGTATACTCGAACCCTATATTTCTGATCATATCCAGAGTACTGCATGCGGTACATGAAGTTCTGTACATGTTTCTTTGTTTCGTAGGGTTTACATATTGCGGACACGTTGTTCATTATCCTAACTCTGCTATCAGTATGTTAATTTTCATGTTGTGTGACAAAGCCGAGTTCCTGTGAACAACATATTTCGACGTTATGGGTTTCATGTTATAGGAGCGGAAGAGCTGCACTCTGTTGTTCACAGTCTCTAACCGAAGTTTAGTATCAAGGACAGGGAGTCTATTGTTGGAGTGCCTAGTGGAGTAATCTATTGTTACTTTGATACTTTGGTGGATGGAGTTAGCTACATGCTGGATGCTCTCCATTATGTTCCTCTCAGTTTCTACATAACCGTTACTAGAGTTGGTCTTAACTATGATATTAATGTCATTTATATACCTACTGTAAAGTAGAAAAGTTGGGGACTGTTCTGCTAAGGATTAACTTAAGTTTTCTGTCCCACCAGGTCATGAAGAGGCAGCTACATCGATACAAGTGGCTGCACCTTGAACTTGCATCTATAGTTTCTTGTTAAACTTTACTATGTGGTTCTTCAAGGTGGTTCTTACACTAGCCTCTATTGCATGTGTAATCATTCTTTTCACCTGATTATTGCTCTCAGGGTCTTGGGTGGGTACGGTCCAGCCACGCCACCGCTCTGCGGTGCTTTTCTTCACTGCTGAGGTGATGGTAGGTTGTCTTCCTCTCTAGGGCCTGGTGGGGCTGAATCTACTGAAGTCATGGGTCCTAAATAGTCACTGTCGTAACTTAGTCTAAGGAGGAGTCCCAGTTCCCTCGTGTTGATTTCACAGAACTCTACTTCACTCTCACAGATTATCTCAATGCATTTCTCCACAGCAAAATCTACGTCTATAGATGGGTAGAGTGAAATCACATCCATACTGCCCACTACACAACCTGTGAGGTTGTTGGAGTTGTTGCAAGTACTGATTTTACTGAGATCTCTCGTGCTTACACAGACATCTAGGGACATTTCTATGAGAGGTCGTAATACCTGTGAAAGGAAGTAGAAAAGTCTATAATTGCTGGAGATATACAAAGGCCTACAAAAACCGAAACAGCGAATTGGGAACGGGGAATTATTGTGTCTTCCTACGGACAAGTCTGGCAGACTCTCAATAGACAACCCACAGAACTATTTCCAGACCAAGCAACAGCACATCAGCAGCATAAGAGAAGTTGCATCACAGGAACATGAAAGAGTGGAAAAGCTCCTCAATACACAAATGGGAATGTGGTGCAACCTACACCAACCTAAGAAACTGACTGCACACAAATTTTCCATTCTTCCCGTGCGTTAAATTAATACACTTGCTTGTTATTCCTATACATCTCTTCGTCTTTTGTTTTCAGTAAATTTTAAGTATGTGTTTGTGTGTGTGTCTTTGTTTCTATGTTTGTCCCCCATTATCGGTTGACAATCGATGTTGATGTGTTTATGTCCAGGTACCTTAGCGGTTCGACAGAAGAAACGATAAAATAAGTACTAAGCTTACAAAGAATAAGTTTTGAGGTCGATTTCTTCGACTAAAATCCCTTTAAAGCTGTGCTGTAGCATGGCCGCAGTCAAATGACTGAAACAAGTAAAAGAATATATATAATATATATATATATATATATATATATATATACACACACACACATGCACACACATACGTGCACACACACACACATATATAGATATATAATATAGATATAGATATATATGTGTGTGTTTGTATTTGCGTTTGAGCCCCACCACTGCTTCTCAAACTGCCATCTATTGTTTTAGGAAAAGGGACAGATTCATCAGGCTCTTGATGAAAAAGTACTGAGATCGATTTGTTCGACTAAACCCTTCTTGAGGGTCCCCCAGCATGTCTGCACTGCGAAGACTCAATGAAATAAAAGATGAAAGATAAAGAAAAGGCGCAGCCACTTGGTTTCAAGTTTTGTTTACAACGCAACAACTTGGACAAGTGTCATTTACCGTAACCCTAGGTCGGCCAATGCTTTTTCAGTGAATATTGTAGACGTTTCCAATATTACTAAGGGTTCTAGAATTTAGTAGTATCAGTCTTTCCCTCTCGCTTTCCCTTCCACACTCTTTCTTACTCTCTATCTCATTTTCTCTACTTAACTCTTTCATACTCTCTCTCTCTCTCTCTCTCTCTCTCTCTCTCTCTCTTTCTGTGTTTTTCGCTCTCACTCTATGTGTGTGTATGGAGAGAGGTAGAGAAATGTCGACGGAGACCGAATGACAGGAATATATTGCTGTATGAATACTTATACTTGTAAAGATTTTCACTCACACACAGACGTACACACACACTCACAAATGCACTCATCCTGAAGAAGAGGTTATAACCCCTTTTCTCCCCTTCCTTTTTGCTGTCACCTGTGTATCTTTCTTTCACTCCCTACAATCTTTCGTTCTTCTCCCTTTTCCTCGCTCCAGCTATTTCTTTCTGTGTATATATATATATGAACGATGTGTTTCCGTGAAATTCTGTTTTCTGCTGTGAAAAACGGCAGCCGAAATAGTTGTTATGCTGCAAATAGCTTAAAGGGACGCTGCCATGTGCAAAACACATTTATATAACACTGACTGTGTTGATAGCTGCCCCATGAGCGCAAAGTTATAACATTACACTGTACAATTCCATCCGTTAGTATATATAAATGTGCTTTTACGCAGCTATAAGTGGTTTAAATCTACCTTCTAGCAATATATGTGCTTGCAGCACATATATTGCTGATAATTACTGACGACTAAACTTTTACCTGTATGGCTCATAAAATACGCCCAGCTGTCCACATTAGTTATACATATATTTTATTCTTTTCTTTTATTTATTTCAGTAATTTGACTGTGGCCATGCTGGAGTACCGCCTTTAGTCGAACAAATCGACACCAGCACTCATTCTTTGTAAGCCTAGTGCTTATTCTATCGGTCTCTTTAACCGAAACGTGTGTTTACGGGGGCGTAAACACACCAACATCGGTTGTCAAGCGATGGTGGGGAGACAAATACAGAAA
>NW_026336361.1:504-902 GCF_001194135.2 Octopus bimaculoides | reverse complement strand
ATATATATATATATATATATATATATATATATATATACGACAGGTTTCTTTCAGTTTCCGTCTACCAAATCCACTTACAAGGCTTTGGTTGGTCCCAGACTATAGCAGAAAACACTTCCCGAAGGTGCCATGCAGTGGGACTGAGCGCGGGACCATGTGGTTAGTAAGCAAGCTACTTACCACACAGCTGCACCTGCGCCTATATACATACATATATATATATATTATAATACAGGGTATCTAAGAGATACCACCACGCTGAAAAATAGCAGTCAAATTCTGACTCTAAAACCACAATAAATGTCCACATAGCACGAGTAGCGAAGACGAAGACCAAATAAACCAGTAAAAATAAGATAATTCCAGATCCAGGATTTCTGGCTTTGCATAAATAATAA
>NW_026336361.1:0-494 GCF_001194135.2 Octopus bimaculoides | reverse complement strand
AGTAAAAATAAGATAATTCCAGATCCAGGATTTCTGGCTTTGCATAAATAATAATGCTTTGCCTTCATCGGTGGAATATACTCAAGTACATAAATACAAATACATGTATCTCTTAGATACCCTGTATTATAATTTTAAATAATTATTACCTTTGATGGTTTCTATTCCCATGCTGACCACTTGATAGGATCAATATTTTAAATATCGATCTGATCCTTATTTATATAAATTAGTTTTGTCAGTGTATTTACTGCGCTGATATTCTGTCCGGATCGCACGAGAAGATTTTAGGCGGGCTATTTAAGCTAGTCGTGTGCATACGTGCATATATATGTATGTATACGTCCGTATATGTAAGTATACTGTTTATATACATGTATTTGTATTTATGTATTTGAGTATATTCCACCGATGAAGGCAAAGCATTATTATTTATGCAAAGCTAGAAATCCTGGATCTGGAATTATCTTATTTTTACTGGTTTATTTGGTCTT
>NW_026336360.1:0-247 GCF_001194135.2 Octopus bimaculoides | reverse complement strand
ATTTTATATTTTTCCTCTCGAATTTTTAATTATTATTCCAGTGTGTCTCATTTTTTCTTGGTCTTTCGTAGAAAACAGACATGTTTTTTTTTCTTCTGATTAGATATATTCGTTTTACAGGATAATACGCGGTGGACATTCCAAGATTGTGTGAGTAATGCTCTATCAGTGCACGAAACGTACACTCCCTCACATTCATATCCTGTTTATGAAATGATATTTATCTCTCGCTGAATGACGTGCATTT
>NW_026336359.1:0-563 GCF_001194135.2 Octopus bimaculoides | reverse complement strand
ACTTTCCTACTATAAACTTAGAATATAACGGAACGCTGAACTCCAGACTAACAACACTTTATTTAGGTAGTAAATATATACATCCTTAGTTCTTGTTGTTACAGCTTCTGTGTGTATGAGCATAGTTGTTGGGACGTTGTTCTGTAGTTGTAAGTCCGAAAGATGTAGAGAGACATCTTAACACGTAAAGAGACTGTCTCCAGGTTGGAGTATTAGAGACACTCTTGACACATCCGTGCTCATGGTCGGCCGACCGCAAAAGAGAAAGATTTAAGCGGGAACGCTTGCTTGTTTAATTCCACGCATGCGTGAGACTACGCATGCGCACGGCGTTACTACACCAAAATGAAGTCACTACATGTATATACGTCGGGCTTCTTTCAGTTTCCGTCTACCAAATTCATTCACAAGGCTTTGGTTGGCCCGAGGTTATAGCAGAAGACATTTGCCCAAGGTGCCACGCAGTGGGACTGAACCTGGGATCATGTGGTTGGGAAGCAAGCTTCTTACCACACAGCCACGCGTGTGCCTATATACATACATACATACATACATACATACAT
>NW_026336358.1:0-971 GCF_001194135.2 Octopus bimaculoides | reverse complement strand
ATAATAATAATAATAATAATAATAATAATAATAATAATAATAAAATACTTAAATGGAGTATCAGTGTTGTGATGGATTCAGATTCGTTTATATTTAGATCTGATTCTGTTAAGATGTAACGTTTCATGAGATAATATATTATTTATTATATATTTGTTTTCCTCGTTAGTATTGATTAAAGAACAATATGGCGGTGTGCTCTTATTTGGGAAATATTGCTTTCATTGTTTTTCTTTTGTTGGGGTGTTGGGAGATGAACGGTCAGGCATCATTTATCATGAAAGACAACGACCATAAATCTTTTATTATAAACATTAACCTCAATACATATAAAGATAAAAAAAACAAATACATACACAAGCATAAATAAATACATACATATATACAAACATATACACAGACACAGACACAGACACAGACATATATATATGTACGTATGAATGTATGTTTGTGTATATGTATGTATGTATGTATGTATGTATGTATGTGCAAAACCGAAAATGAATCTATTAAGAAAACAATATCGAACATTCCATTGTGTTAACTGAAAGAAACAAAAGACAATTTAAACGTTGTTTTCACCGACAAACGTGGCCATCTAGTGCCAATATAATTAAATACTACGAAATGTTCCGAAACACGGACATGAATTAACCTTCAGTTCCTTCCAGACATCACTCTTCTATAGAATGTTACTGATGTATAAGTTTTCATAAGGTAAATGAAAAGAAAATATAAATCTATTAGCGGAAATTAAAAGTACTTTAGTAAAAAGATCATGTAACTGAAAATATTAAAAAAAAAAACATTACAGAAAGTGAGAGAGAGAGAGAGAGAGAGAGAGAGTTAGAGGGAGATAGAGAGAGGCGCACACAAACACTCAAACACTCAAAAGCACACACGCTCAAACACACAGATATACAGACCTGTGAATATATATATTTAGTTATATATACATACACACACTCACA
>NW_026336357.1:0-354 GCF_001194135.2 Octopus bimaculoides | reverse complement strand
TTGTATTTATTTCTGTAATTTTCACTAGTCTCACCCGTATGTTTTGCTTCACTAGATTTTTTTCTTTGAGAACTATTCAGTGATCTTTTTCTAGCACATTAGCAGTTCACTTAGTGGTCTCTTTTATATATACATATACAATAATCCTTTTGAGATCTCAGATAATTTTTTCTGAATCTCCTGATTCTTTTAATGTGCTAGTTTTCCTTGTATTAAATTGATATTAATTGATATCCAATTTTTTACCCAACTATTTTAATTTTATATATACGTATATATATATATAGAGATATAGATATAGATATGTATATATACATATATATATATACATATATATTTATATATACATACATA
>NW_026336356.1:0-291 GCF_001194135.2 Octopus bimaculoides | reverse complement strand
AGCTTTTCCTATTTATCATCGTCTTTCCTTTTGTTTGGATTTCTTTTTGCATTTATTCGTTTCTTTCATCAGTTATTTCTTTACTTAAATCTTCCAGCACATTAAATCAACAGACAGTCAAAAACAAATGGTGAGATTGATGGTACACGCCTTGCGAGCGTATATCAGTTTTTTTGATTCTGCTCTCATCGTGTCTTGTAATACATACATATATATATGCATACATACATACATGCGTACATACATACATACGTACATACATACGTACGTACATACATACACATACATACA
>NW_026336355.1:364-481 GCF_001194135.2 Octopus bimaculoides | reverse complement strand
ATACGTGGGTACGTATGTGCATGTGTGTAGATGTGGACGTATGCGTGTATGTATATGTGTGCGTGTGTATGTATGTATGTGTATATATATATGTGTATATATATATATATATATATA
>NW_026336355.1:0-158 GCF_001194135.2 Octopus bimaculoides | reverse complement strand
TACATATGTGTATATATGTGTGTATATGTATGTATGTATGTGTATATGTGCATATGTATTTATGCATGCATGTATGTTTTCCCACATTTATATGTATGTGTTGTCCATCCTACTATCCGGCAGCGTCCAATTCTCTAACGGTTTTTTTCAAATGAATC
>NW_026336353.1:0-453 GCF_001194135.2 Octopus bimaculoides | reverse complement strand
CTTTCGTTCGTTTTTCAAACTTGTCAAATATAATTCTGTGAAAATACAGAGATCTTGCTGATTTATATAAAACAGGTGGTTTTTTTTTGCCTAAAATCCACAAAAGCTCCAAATACAAAATGCCATAAATAAGCAGAAGAACCAATATGTAAAAATACTAAGACCTGCTGACCTCAAACTAAGGCCAATAGTTGCTGGACCTCAAGCTCCAACACAACAGCTAAGTCATTTTCTAGATATACTCTTAAAACCTTTGTGCCCATTAATACCTCGCTATGTACGGGATGGCATAGATTTCATCCAAAACATTCCCCCCACTGTTGCAGAAGGTACTATACTAGCAAGTTTTGATGTCACTAATCTCTATACCAATATACCTCACAGTTTAGGCCTAGAAAAACAAAGAATGGATAAATGATCGCTTCAAGACTGACTTCATCACCAAGGCCACAC
>NW_026336352.1:0-767 GCF_001194135.2 Octopus bimaculoides | reverse complement strand
TACCAGTTGTGTCCTGGGGTCGATCTAATCGGCTGGCTCTCCTCCACAAAAATTTCGAGCCTTGTGCCTAGAGTAGAAAAGTCTATTAGGACGAGGTATATATTTTTACATCCCACAGAAATATGTTAATGTAATCTTTTTTTTTTTAATCTATGAATAAACATTTTAATATTACTTAACTGGGTGTTTTTCTCGGCTACAGAAGAGGGTAACCAAAAGTAATAAAACACAGAAGCCGATATGACGAACATAACATCTACAAATAATTAATAAATTATGTTAATCTCGCTTTATATCGGGAAAAATTAAATGCAAGCAGAAATTCTCGTTTCACGCCTTAATTGAATATTCAAATGACTTAAGTAGTATTAAAGTAAACTCAGAGAATTAGTTTTTGTCATGTGTTTTTGGGTGTATGTGTGTTTGTGTGTATGTGTGTGTGCGCGCGCGCGTGTACGCGCACATATACAAAACGTATGTATATTTACACACGTCTGTGCATGCATGTATCTGAGTGAATGTGTGCGTGTACTAACACAGGCTTTACGTAAGCATGTTATACATTTATGTACACACACACACACATGTATGTATGTGCATATATAAATACATATGTATGTATATATATAAATATATATGTTTGTATGTATATATATATATACATACACACACACATATGTATTAGTATATGGGTATATGTATATATATATGTATATAAGGTATGTATATATATATATATATATATATGCATGTATATATATATATAT
>NW_026336351.1:0-429 GCF_001194135.2 Octopus bimaculoides | reverse complement strand
GCACTTTTCATTGTAACGATCAAAAGTCAGTTGAGTTCCTTCGTTCACACGGAGTATTACCAAACATAGTGATATGCCCTCATTGAAACAGCGATGGGAAAATGCTTCACTCGAACAATTTTGAAGACAGCACACATAGAAACATACACACATAAAACGTTAAAAGACTTTGGAGTGACATAAAAGAATCAATCCAAAAGCCAGGAATTCGATTAAAATATCTGCAACAATATCTTGGAAGATATTTATTTATAACTTCTCAACATGAAGGAAGTCTGTTGCGCAAGTTCTTCATAGAGGCATCCAAGTTATACCTTCCTCTCTCGAATTGTTGCCGTCAAATAATTACCAACCAAGACGAAAGTATGTATATGTATGATTGCGCAAATTTTTGTTTTCATATTCGTTTTCTACACATTTTTTTACATC
>NW_026336350.1:0-225 GCF_001194135.2 Octopus bimaculoides | reverse complement strand
TATCTATCTATCTATCCAGATAAATATATCAATTGATAGATAAATAAATGTATGTGTGTGTGTGTATATGCATACATATAAATATATATATATAGGTAGACAGACAGATAAATAGATAGGTAGCTACGCGTCCATACACCTACCTACCAATGTATCTACATATCTATCTATTTATATAACTATGCACTTAAGCCTCTTCCTCTCTATCCCTCTCGCTATATATAT
>NW_026336349.1:0-502 GCF_001194135.2 Octopus bimaculoides | reverse complement strand
AAGAGAGTGTGTTTGTGTGTGTGTGTGTGTTTGTATGTATGGATGTGTGTATGTTTGTATATGTTTCTAAGTATGTGCAGATGTGTAATATATACATGCACACACACACATACACACACATATATATATACACGTATGTATGTATGTGACTGCATGCATGCGTGAATGTATGTGTGCATACATGTGTTTGTGTGTATGTATATATAAATGTATGCATACATGTATAAATGTTTGTATGCATGCACGTAAGTATGTTTGTATGTATGTATGTATATATGCATCTGTATATGTGTACGCCTGCATATATATATTTGTGTGTGTATGTGTTGTATGCAAATATACATGTATGTATGCATGCATGTATGCCTGTTTGTATATTTGTATTTAAGATTGTATACATGTGTATGTATACATGTACCTTTGCATGCATGTTTGTTTCTATGAGGCTATATAAGTATCGTGTGTGTGTGTGTGTGTGTGTGTGTGTGTGTGTGTGTGTGTG
>NW_026336348.1:0-327 GCF_001194135.2 Octopus bimaculoides | reverse complement strand
ATGTTTTCAAGGCATTGCTCCAGAATGACCACTATCTAGTATCTGAAAAAGTAAAAGTCAATGTCCTTTTTTCCATTTGTTTCTCGCGCTGTTTGCATATTGAACTCATTTGCTTTCGTATTACATGTTGTTTACTGTTGGTGACGTCCTGTGCCCATATATGCATATGTATATATGTGTAGATGTTTATATATGTATATGTATGTGTGTGTATAAGTATATATATATATACATGTATATGTATATATTATCTATAATATATATATTCTTTTATTACTTTACTTGTTTCAGTCATTTGACGGCGGCCATACTGGAGCACCGCCTTTA
>NW_026336346.1:0-332 GCF_001194135.2 Octopus bimaculoides | reverse complement strand
GTTGGATGTTGACACGGTCATAAATGAACTCGAGCAGGAACAAACTTACAATTACCTCAGAATAAATGAGGGCTCTGGCATTCAACATGCAAGCATGAAAGAGATCGGGGAGGAATGTTACAGGAGAGTTGGAGTAGTCCTAAATTCCGAGTGAAATAGCTGCTAGCTATAAACTCTTTAGCAGTTCCGGTTGCTATTTAGGGTTTGAACTGGAATATGAGCGAAATAAGGAAGATTGACAGGAAACTCCGTAAGCTGCACACCTGCAATAAGATGCACTGCTGAAAGGCAGACGCAGATCGTCTTTACCTATCCAGAGCTGAAGGAAGTCG
>NW_026336345.1:0-323 GCF_001194135.2 Octopus bimaculoides | reverse complement strand
ATGTATATATGCGTGTATGTATATATGCGTGTATGTATATATGCGTGTATATATGCGTGTTCTTGTTTTTGTATGTACGCATACATGTGTGCATATATGCATGCATTATGTATGTACATCTACATATACGATGCTACTTCCACACGCTTTAAATCTACAAAATTTCACCCACAGCGCATTGTTGTTCTAAAACTATATTAGAACGTACTTCTCCAATGAGCTGTTGAGTGGGATCAAGCCACAAATCACGTGATGCCGAACAAGTTTGCACCCACACAATCATACCTGTGCCATTGAATATTTCATGTATCTTTTATCTCATT
>NW_026336344.1:0-457 GCF_001194135.2 Octopus bimaculoides | reverse complement strand
CGTGTATGTGTGTGTGTGTGTGTGTGTGTGTGTGTATGTGTGTGTGTGTGGACCTCATCCTTGATGTCATGTGATGGTTGTAAACAAGCATCACCATCACACAAGCGGGGGGGTTGTGGCCATGGGGTAATATTTTATTTATTACCTCCTTTGAAGGAGGTAATATTTATTTATTACCTCCTTTGAAGACAGGTGGGGGTTGGTGACAGGAAAGGCATCCAGCTGTAGAAACCTTGCCCCCAAAAAACACAAACCATCACATGCAAGCGCAGCAGAGTCAGCACTAAATTATAATGATGGTAGTCGTAATAATATACATACATGCGTGCTTATATAAGATACATATAATTATATAATAATATATGTACCTGTTTGTGTGTACACATGTTAGATAGATATATATATACATACACACATATATATATGTATGTATGCTTATATGTGTATATATATATAT
>NW_026336343.1:0-241 GCF_001194135.2 Octopus bimaculoides | reverse complement strand
ATATATATATATATATATATATATATATATATATACATATATTGTGGCACGTAAAATACACCATTTTGAGCGTGGTCGTTGCCAGTACCACCTGACTGGCCTTCGTGCCGGTAGCACGTAAAAGCACCCACTACATTCTCGGAGTGGTTGGCATTAGGAAGGGTATCCAGCTGTAGATAATCTGCCAGATGAGATTGGAGCCTGGTGTAGCCATCTGGTTCCACCAGTCCTCAGTCAAATC
>NW_026336342.1:0-582 GCF_001194135.2 Octopus bimaculoides | reverse complement strand
ATACCACAGATTTGCTTGTCAGTTGCTTGACCTTAACCAGTTGAGCATTTCCCTTGGTGGCTGATCATGAGCAGAAGTAGTGGGGGAGCATCATAGCCATGTGTTGAAAGGAATTCTTTGGGGTTTGAATAATTCACATTTGGAAACGTGTGTGTTTTGCTCAACATCCTTAAACAAACCTTATTCAGGGACCTTTTGAACAGGATGGGCTACTCGACCTGAAGAAAGTTCTAACTGGGCCGCACCTGCGAGGTCATGCGGTCTCTTTTGCCGAACCGCTAAGTTACAAGGACGTAAACACACCAGCATCGGTTGTCAAGCGATGTTGGGGGGACAAACACAGACACACAAACATATATACACACATACATAAATATATACATATATATACGACGGACTTCTTTCAGTTTCTGTCAACCAAATCTACTCACAAGGCTTTCGCCGGCTCGAGGCCAAAGTAGAAGACACTTGCCCAAGGGGAAACGCAGTGGGACTGAACCCGGAACCATGTGGTTTCGAAAGCAAGCTACTTCCCACACAGCCACTCCTACGCCATACAAACAAAAAATAGTCTGTTGTTGT
>NW_026336341.1:0-331 GCF_001194135.2 Octopus bimaculoides | reverse complement strand
ATATATATACAAAATATGGAGTTTAGTTCACAGGTGATCTAAACGATTAGGTTATGCTGGGTAAATGCTGTAACGGATTACTAGGGCTCCAAGGTTATAGCCGAGACGATAGTTATGGAACCATTGCAGGTTTCCGATATAGTGGATATATAATTGTTAGAGAGGATAACAAACGTTAAGGCAAGGCAAATATCTCAAGTCATATACATTATTATTATTATTGGAAAATAAAATTTCAAAGTCTTACAGTTATATCTGAGATATCTCAGTGTATGGGATATTCCGTCATCGGAGACAAATAGGGAAAATGAGAAGAGTATAGATTAATGAA
>NW_026336340.1:0-433 GCF_001194135.2 Octopus bimaculoides | reverse complement strand
AGTCACGATGTGTATGAGGTATAGTTTTTGTTTGGAAATTTTTTTCGGTAAACACCGGTGTTCCGGTAAAAGTGATTTTGTGTTGTTTACATTCGTAGAGTACATAAGTAAAGATGAGTTTGTTTGATTTTTTCAGTTTATTTATTTAATTATTTATTTAATATTTAATGTATAATATATAAAAATATATATTAGAGTGTGTGTAGGTATAGTTAGAATATAGATAAGTGTAGTATGAATTACCGTATGTGTGAGTTAGAATTTTATTATAGGTGGGTTTTTCATTGAAGACGGGTTTCTGTTCTACGGATATTGAGATGTAAAATAACGTGATAGTACTGAGGGATATATATATAATTGAGTATATTGGTATATGCTAGAGATTTTAGAGTGAATTTATTAAGAACATTATCATCATTATTATTATTATTGT
>NW_026336339.1:0-231 GCF_001194135.2 Octopus bimaculoides | reverse complement strand
TATTATTATTATTATTATTATTATTATTATTAAAGGCGGTGAGCTGGTAGTCATTACTTGTCGTGCAAAATGCTTAGTGTTGTTTTGTCCATCTTTATGCTCTCTGGGTTCAAATTCCACTGAGGTCAACTTTGCCTTTCATCTTTTTGGGGTCAATAAAATAAGTACCAGTTCAGCACTAGGGTTGATGTAATCGACTAGTCCCCTCCCCCAAAATTTCAGGCCTTGTGC
>NW_026336338.1:0-622 GCF_001194135.2 Octopus bimaculoides | reverse complement strand
ATATATATATATATATGGTATGTATGTAATGTATGTATACCATACACACATACACATTTATACAATGCACAATTCGTGATGGGAGTTGTACGTTTACGCTTCTAAATATTTGTAGTAACGCCTGCGCATGCGTAGTCTTACGCATGCGTAGAATTAATAAAGCAAGCGTTTCCCGCTCAATTCATTCTCTTTCACGCTGGCCAGCGATTGAGCATGGACGTGTGTTTAAAAGCTGTCCCTACATCTTTCGGTCTTATACTCGACAGCTCGTTATTCTCACCTCTAAAGATGTATAACTAAAGATTTGTATGTTTTACCAAGTAAATAAATGTTGTTTAAGTTGTTTAGTCTGGAGTTCAGCGTTCCGTCTATTTCTTTAATTTTTTTAGTAGAAAGTCAGGTATACAATCTAAAGATGTATAACCCACTTTCTACTAGATATTTATATGTTCACACACATATACACTGAAGTGAACTGATATAAAGAGAATGTGGGAGGTGTGCGAAAACATGGACACTTGATGGGAGAGGCTTTGATGAGAAGACTTTTGTTCGTGTAATGTTTTAGTCTCGAATTTATCGTCTCTTTCTAATGTATTCTAATGTATTCTTTGTATTTGTG
>NW_026336337.1:0-3402 GCF_001194135.2 Octopus bimaculoides | reverse complement strand
CTTAATCTGGGTTGTTCATTTTCGAATGTTTTTCCTAAGGTAAGACAAGTGTTTCATGTTTGTTGCATACATGCATTTTTGCCAGTATATACGCAGTGAAGCTATACAATAGCGTCGTATTTATATCGATTGCTATTGTCCAGTAAATATCGGTACCTTGTACCACTCTTATGAATTTATATATATATATATATATATATATATATATATATATATATATATATATATATATGCATGTATGTATGCATTTATGTATGTATGTATGTATGTATGTATGATATACGTACGTACGTATGTATGTATATATGTATGTTAAATCTTCTTTTAGTAAAGACCTAATTAGCTGTATTATTTCGAACAGGTTAATCCTTTGCAAACGACATTAGATTATTTCCCTCCAATCTGTAATCTACTTTCAGGAACGTTATCTCGTATGATGTTTGTATCCTCTCTGGAACATTTTCAAATATAATTTTAGAGAAACGCTAATCGACAGCTCTCTTTGAATTTGATAGTCGTTTCGTAATTTTCTCTAATGTTAAACATGCGCACACACACACACGCATACACACACATACACACACACACTCTCTCTTTCTTTCTCGCTCTCCCTCTCTCTGACTCTCTCACTCACTGACTCTCTCACTCTCTGACTCACGCATTTTTGTTTATGTCTATGCATTTCGATTTTGTTACTCTCTTACAGTTGTTTAGTTACCAGTGTCTGGATAATGTTTATAATTTCGGTAACGCTTTCTATTCACTTCATTTTGCTAATATTGTCTGCAGCTGAGTGTTCGGTTTGCCTTAATCTCCTTGTTAGCTAGGATCAATATTTGGGAGATACTTAAGTAGTCTTGTCAACAGATGGAGCTTATGGATATTTATAATACCACATGTTGGACAAAGAAGCTACCTGATTTGAAATGTGCTTTATGGTAATTATTCTCGACCTATTTCTCTGCTCGCTCAAAGAGATATTAAATTGCTAAAGATTACAATATCATCTTCGTTACAAAACGTTGTTTTCTGTATTTGTATTTTTATAATTCCTTTTATTTAAACATATTTCTCCTAGTAATTGATAAACAACAATATTGATTCTTAATTATTTTCATATTAATCTTTGAAAACAAATGTTTTTATATTTTTTGGTCATAATGACAAAAAGATGATGTTTTCAATTACAATTCAGTGATATTATTTCAAAATCATAAATTCTAATATATCGAAATAGACAGCGGCAACTGTCCTTTGTTCTTTAATATTTTTACCCTTTGCTAAGAATTTTATTATAAAGACATCGAAAATAACGATTGTTCTACAAAATTGAAAACAGGAAATTGATAAATTCATGTTTTATAAAAGAAAGGCTTTACAAACAATAGATTTATTGTCAACATATTTTGTAATCTTATAATAATGCGTAGATTATGAAGCCAAAATATATATTTTGTTTTACAGCACATATATTTACGTACAATTTTAAGCAATGTACGCAAATCTGCGTAAGCGAATCGATTAATCAGAATTTTTCAACCATAATCTTAGATTTTCAAAATAAATCTTTCGGAAAATTAACCAGTAGCCTGCACATGAAAATATCTACTATATTTACTTTATACTATATTGCAAGTGACGTGAACAGCAAGTAATATTCGAGATTCCTTAATTTGTGTTTGTCGGGGTGATATTTACGCATCGATATACGTGGAATCATTTGACGAGTGCTGATTCTCTGGATCGAAATATTATATAGGTATATATCAATACTGATGTTTTCAGGGTTTTTTTTTCTTAAAATAACTTATATATGAGCAGATAGATACATTCTTGTAACTATTTTTCCAAATTTCACCAATTACATATTCACTGGTTTCAAATGTTGGCACAAAGCCAGCAATTTTGGAGGAAGGGGTAAGTCGATTACATCGACCCCAGAACTCAAACTGTACTTATTCTATGAACTCAGAAATGATGACAAGCAAAGTCAATCTCGGCAGAATTTTAACTCAGATTGTAGAAACGAACGAAATGCCCCTAAGCATTTTTCCCGGAGCCCTAACGACTCAGCTAGCTTGCCACCTTACCAATTACATATTTATTAACAAATTATTTTACATATATTTGCACCGAAACAAGACTAGGGTGTAACGGAATATTTTCTAGACGGCTGCCACCCTCTCCTACCTTTCATTTAACCCTTTAGCGCACAATTGTCGAAGGGTGGGGTTGCGACAAGACGCTCATCATGAACACTGAATGCAAATTCTCACCAACGTAGAACATCTACAGAAATCGTAGCTTCAGCAAATGCCAGTGCATCACCAACCACTGTTTACGAAGCCAGGTTAAGGACATGTTCTCAATTGAAACCTATGTCATCCGGATGAAGCTAGAGAACAGACATTCAAATATAACCTGATAAAAATAATAATAATAATACTCTTAACTGTGTAGTTAACCTTATAATAATTTACAGAGACTGTCACATATATGAATTTAGACGTCAGATATTTAGTGATTAGCGACAACACCTATCAATCTTTCATATTTATATGAATATGTAAAGTACGTTCCAAAACTTTCGTGAGACAATCCCTTTCGTTTCAAAGAAGTACATAGTACTAATCTGCTTCAAAGTAGGATCCTCTGACTTCAATGAATTTGCTGTAGTACCCCAGAAGGTTTGTGAAGTTGTCCAGGACTCTTGCCACAGCCTCCTTCTCTCCTCAATGACTCTAACAAGAATGCCCCTGGGCCTTTTCCGCAGTTTGAGGAACAACTAAAAGTAACAAGTAGCAAGATTTGGACGAGAGAGGTTGACGGACAGCTTTGATACACGGCACCGTGAAGTTGTTGGTTAATAGAATAGAATCAGTCAACTCTGATATTCAGTGTTTTTGGCAGGTTGTGTTCAAAATGCTGTCACCGTCCCTTTCAATCTAGAAGAAACGTTAGCTGTTTAGGTTATTAGATGGTTGAAACCACCTCCTCTACTTACTCTCAAACTTTCTCGAATGCACCTTGTATTTAGTTTCCTTGTTTTTTCCCCCACAAGTGGGGGAGCATTATAACCATGTGTTGAGAGGAATTATTTGGGGTTTGGTTAATTCACCTCTGGAAACATGGGTGTTTCGTTCAACATCCTTAAACAACCATTATTCAGAGATCATTTGAGCAGGATGGGCTATCCGACCTGAAGAAAATTCTAACTCGGCCCTACCTGCGAGGTCATGCGCTGTTTATTTTGATATGAGATCACCATGTCGCACACATATGGTTGTGATGCATGTACCTAGTGTTTCCTCATCAGACGGGTAGTCATGATGGGTATACTGGGCTTCGTATGTTTTAACCCAGTGTCACTTTGATGGCATGCACTGCTCTCTCACTCAATAA
>NW_026336336.1:0-279 GCF_001194135.2 Octopus bimaculoides | reverse complement strand
AGAATGTGTAGTGGCTAGCGATCTATCATGACGAATGCCGGACAGAAGGGTGACACAGGAACTGCTAGGAAGAAGGGGAGATAATAAAGTAGTGGCGACCCCAAAACGCAGGTGCGCGTGCGTGTGCGTGTGTATAAGAGAGTATGTATTGCGTGTGGGTGAGGGCAAGTGACCTTGACGTGTGCGTGTGTATGTATAGGTGTGTGGATGTGTGGCTGAGAGGTGGTCAGTGGTGGTGTGATGTGATGTGGTGTTGTGTGGCATGGTGGTGTATGGTGT
>NW_026336335.1:0-417 GCF_001194135.2 Octopus bimaculoides | reverse complement strand
CCACCACCACCACCACTACCACCGCCACCACCTCAATAAACATCACAATCTCCCCACCACAACCACTCTACATCTCTAAGATTGCCACAACATCCAATAAATAGTTAAAACAATATTCACTTACAGTGTCTAGTTTTCATATTTAAATTGTTTTCAGATAGAGCAGGGGTGGATGGGTAGGGTAGTAGTTGTTGGGTGTGGTCATGGATAGAGGGAGGTGGGAGGGGAGAGAGAGAGGGGGGTGAGGGAGGAGATGGTGGGGCAAACACTGACTGAGAGAGAAAGGGATATAAATATGAATGCATACATACATACATACACACATACACTCATCCATACATACATATATATATACGTACATACACAAACACACATATACATATCTATCTATCTATCTATCTATCTATCTATCTATCT
>NW_026336334.1:0-353 GCF_001194135.2 Octopus bimaculoides | reverse complement strand
GGAGGAGATATGATGTTGCTGTGGGCTCGAACTATGCAAGAAGTTAAAAGGTTTTTTTGACTAAAAAACAACCGGAACCCTAAGTAAGACATGTGTAAAATTTGAATGAAATTGGTTGAGTAGTTCTCGAGTTTTAGGGAAACACACACACACACACACACACACACACACAGACAGACAGACAGACAGACACACATTCTCATTTTTATATATATAGATAAAGGAACCTAAAACTCTTTAAATTTTAGGTTCCTTTATATTTTATATTTTAGACTTTACAATATTCATGCTTATTACGCACACATTTTTATACGTATATATATTCACACATATATTTATCTATATTCAGATTT
>NW_026336333.1:0-591 GCF_001194135.2 Octopus bimaculoides | reverse complement strand
CCAGAGTTGCTCAGGTGCTAAGTTCGTTGTTTTAATGGTCTTTTCTGGGGCTGTTGCTTCACTGACCATATTTGTTACCAGAATTCTTCCAGTTCTGCTGTTGGTGCTGCAGTAATGTCTATATTATTATTATTATTATTATTATTATTATTATTATTATTATCATCATCATCATCATTAATATCATTATCATCATCATAACAGTTACATGCTATATCAATTAGTAGCAATATCGTCTTGAAAGCTGGTGACAAGTCCCCCTCCAAAATTTCAAGAGCATTTCTTCGGATTCTTGCTGAGCACAGGACGGCACTTTCCTGCAGGTTGACAATGCATGTCTCAACCAACCCCAGTATCTTTCAGTCTTCCATGCAGTGGTTTAGGTTTGTGCCAAGAGCACCATTTACCACAAGAATAACTGTTGCTTTGGCCTTCCACAATATCTTCCTTTCTTTGGCTAAGTCCTGATATCTCTCAATTTCTTTGGTTTTTCTCTCTATTATCCATGGCATTGCAAAGTCTGTGATCTTCCACTGTTTGCTTCTTTTGTCCTCTTTGTTGTTGTTATTATTATCATTGTTGTTGTTGTTT
>NW_026336332.1:0-561 GCF_001194135.2 Octopus bimaculoides | reverse complement strand
TGTCTTCTTAGGTAATAATAAGAATAATAAGAATAATTGGTATTATAATACATTACCTATACATAAACTTAATTTTAATGGAAACAATTTTAAATATTATTTTAATTTTTCTAATGATAATAATAAATTTAATAATACTAATAATAAATTCAATAATATCTATAATAAGAACAAACTCTGCCTAATTATTCCATACGGCATTCAAGTTAAAACTAACATTATTAATGAAGTTTTAAAAGTTATTGATTTATTCCTTAGAGATAATTAAAAATATCATTATATTTTTTCTAAAAATAATTTTGGTGTAGGTTATTCTACTACTAATAATGTTGCTAATATTATCTCTTCTTTTAATAAATTTAAGTTAAATAAGTACTATAAATTTAAATTTAATAATTATTCTAATATTAATTTTAATAATAATGATGTTGACCATGATATAATAAATTGTACATGTTTAGATAAAACTAAATGTAAATTTAATAATAAATGTAATTTGAAAGATGTAGTACATAAATGTATAGTGAAATTATTGAATGAAAATAAACATAATGGTTATAA
>NW_026336331.1:0-309 GCF_001194135.2 Octopus bimaculoides | reverse complement strand
AAAACATTAATGAAAAATGTGGCCCCCGTTTTAAAATAGATCCCCAAGTTGACCTTGAACGAGCAGAATTATGATTGTAAGCTTTTTCTAAAGATCACATTATTCAGTGTCTTCTTTTCTTGGCCAATAGAGAGTACACCAAGATATTTGGTTGCTATTTCCAATGGGTAGAATGACCACATAAAGCAGAGATGGGCAACCTTTTTCGAGAAGTGGGCTGCGCTATTAATAAATGTTATTTTTCCTTGTGAAATTAGGCGTAGCTGTGTGGTAAGTAGCTTGCTTACCAACCACATGGTTCCAGGTTCA
>NW_026336330.1:0-268 GCF_001194135.2 Octopus bimaculoides | reverse complement strand
AGGAGGAGGAGGAGGAGGAGGATAGTGATGATTGATCGTGATGGTCATGATGATCATGATGGGGCACATGGTTAAGTTGACGCAAACGACGATGACGAAATGATGATGATGATGATGATGATGATGATGATGATGACCGTAACCCAGCATGGCCACAGTTTAATGACTGAATCAAGTAAAAAAAAAAATAATAAATAAAAGATAAAATGCAGGAGGGAGAGAGAGAGAGAGAGAGAGAGAAGAAGGAGGAGGAGAAAGAGGAAGTAGG
>NW_026336329.1:0-272 GCF_001194135.2 Octopus bimaculoides | reverse complement strand
ATAGATAGATAGATAGATAGATAAAATGAGTTAAACGCAGGTGTTATTCAAATCTTCAAAGATTTGAATAACTCCATTTCTCTATCATATAAAAACATTCCACTAAACCCTGGAATTTCTACCTTTATAAGTACGCTGTAACATGGTTGCGTAGTAAGGAGCTTGTTTCCGAACCACACTTTTCCAGATTCACTCCCACTGCCTGGTAACTTGAGCAAGTATCTTCTACGATAGACTGAGGTCAACAAAAGTCAGTTGAGTGGATTTGGTTG
>NW_026336328.1:0-354 GCF_001194135.2 Octopus bimaculoides | reverse complement strand
ACTGTTCTTTCTTTCTTTTTTCAGCGCATCACACTCACTCTCACTTCCTATAACTCTCCGTTTATGGATATAATAATCGATTCCTTTACTATTTCTGTCTCCGATGAAGGGACGCATTGGATCTTCCCTGAAACAGCTGTAGGACTCTATCCATAAAATATATTTCCAACTTTACCATTGCTCTCTTTATCCTTTTATATATTTATACACACACGCCAATACGCGACATATAATCCCCAATCCTGTTCATACACCGACTGGGGCATGACTAGTCGGTATACAGCACTTACTCGGTATTACCTGTATCTTTTGGCTTTGGTTAAATCCAATACCCTCCTCAACCTTATATATATA
>NW_026336327.1:0-396 GCF_001194135.2 Octopus bimaculoides | reverse complement strand
ACTAATAAATCCTCGTTTCCAGAAATATCTGTTCACTGACTTCAAAACTTTTCTTTCACTTTATTGCAAAAGTTAAGCAATACAATATTCTGGAAAATTTGTCTTCCATACATTTTGCTGCTTTCTTGTTTGCTGGTTTGTTTGTTTGTTTTGTTTTCTTTTTCTCTCGTTTCTAACGCACCAACTTTTGTTTCCTTGTCTTACTCGCGTTTAATATATTACATTACTTTGTTTCAGAGAAGCATTTAATGGCTTCATACTAAGAATACTAATAATAGTATACACGTCCCGCATATCCATATCTCTACATACACACGTACACACATCCTCACTCACATTCACACTTTCATACAAACATGTACACACACCCACATATATATATATATATATATATAC
>NW_026336326.1:0-706 GCF_001194135.2 Octopus bimaculoides | reverse complement strand
AAGTTTTAATAAGTACTTACCAACAGGTATCAGTTATTTATATAGTTGTTTCTGTGCTGTTTCAGGGTTTTGGTAACAAAGTTATATTAGTAGCAGAAGTTCTGAGCAGTTTGGTTTATGATAGTGTTATGTAGTTCTATGAAGTTGGCTGTGTAGTATGTAATGTGTGTTGTAGCCAATGACAAGCTGTCTTTTATTCTAATGCAAGGAAACGGAAATACAGCCTCCAACTTTTGCAGTTAATGATGGGCTGACTCAGAGACTGGTTTACTTAACCCACACCCACATACATATACATGTGTATGTGTGTTAGTACATCATAAATGAATAAGGAAGAAATGTCTAATGATTAGAATGAAGTGGACAGGCAATAAATTCAGTATGGAAAATATTGTTTCAAAATAATGCTAATATAAATGTGTAAAAGTATAAGGAACCTAACTTTAATAACTTTATGTTAAAAATTGCACATAACTTTCAGAAAGCTATGATGGAACCAAGATAAAATTAATTAGTATTAGATATAGAAATATGGAAATATATTAATACAAAAAAACACCAGTGGAATCACTAAGAAAAGTCTTTTTTAGAAAATACGAAACTATGGTTATCAATAAACTTATTTATGTTCAGTAGACATGTTTACAGTAGAACACTGAATAAAAGCAGAATGAGATAATGAGCAGAAAGAAGGATATTTAAGAAT
>NW_026336325.1:0-666 GCF_001194135.2 Octopus bimaculoides | reverse complement strand
TTTTAATCATTAATAGAAATGCTACTGAATGTTGATGTAAAGCTATTTCAAATAGAGATGTGTTTAAGAATTAAAAGAAAGACTAGTGATTACATTGCCTTGCTTAGTATATATTTTGAAGTCAAGCATTTTATTCATTCTTCATGGGCATCAAATTTAAATGTTCATATGATTTGTATTGCAAATCGTCACCACGTAACATATTGGGTTGGCCAAAATGTCCGTTCATTTTTAAGCGAAACTGAAACGTTTCTATCACAAATGTACTATTTAAACATTGATATAATTACCGTTTTGTTACAGTATTCTCTGTCATATATAAGGCAGAACCAATGCTGACGGAAACAATTCCAGATGACTTTTTACATCTACTTCAGTGTTTAGGGTCTGTCCATTCAATGAATTTTGTAGAGACTGAAACGGAGAAATCTGAAGGAACTATCAGGTCACCCCATAGGTTCCGTCCGAATTTTGAATAAAGAAAACAAGTGATCAAATTTTATATTTATTTGAAATTAAATCATCAATGTCATTTCCCTGATTATCTATCACTGCCTTCCATCTATTTACAAGCTTTTTAATCCCTTCAATGTAAAATTATTTTGGTTTCAAAGCGAAAAAACTCTGAAATGTCAGTTTCGACCTCCTCCTGGCTTGCGAAAGTTA
>NW_026336324.1:0-226 GCF_001194135.2 Octopus bimaculoides | reverse complement strand
TTCCGTTACTTTCCGTTAGTTTCCGTTACTTTCCGTTACTTTCCGTTAGTCCTCGTCATTTTCCGTTAGTTTCGTTAGTTTCGGTTAGTTTCCTTTAGTTTCCGTTACTTTCCGTTACTTTCCGTTAATTCCGTTATTTTCCGCTACTTTCCGCTAGTTTCCGTTTGTTTCCGTTTGTTTCCGTTACTCTCCGTTAGTTTCCGCTACTTTCCGCTACTTTCCGTTA
>NW_026336323.1:0-224 GCF_001194135.2 Octopus bimaculoides | reverse complement strand
ATTTACATATATACGCACACACATCCATATATTTACATATATACATTAATACATACACAAATATGTGTATATGCATATCTATATGTATAACTATATGTATGTTTGTGCGTATGCATATATATATATGTATGATATATATTACATTTATATATATACATATATGTATGTGTATATACATATATATATAATTTATATATACACACATATATAATATATGTATATAT
>NW_026336322.1:0-242 GCF_001194135.2 Octopus bimaculoides | reverse complement strand
TCAATTTTAAAAAAGGTAAAATCGGACAGAACTTATGGGATGACCTAATACATAAACATATGTGTTTATGTGTATATATACAAGGAGGTGCTGAAAAATTCCTGGCTTTAAGGGTGTCGCGGGAGGCTTGATTGGAGACCCAACCATCCGAGGTTTTTTTACAGGGCTTCGAAAAATGCTGTAGGGCCGCCCCAATAAGTGTGTGATTCTGAGAGGGGAATATGTTGAATAAAATCATAATT
>NW_026336321.1:0-256 GCF_001194135.2 Octopus bimaculoides | reverse complement strand
GTGTGTGTGTGTGTGTGTGTGTGTGTGTGTGTGTGAGAGAGAGTATGTATGTATAATATGCACATTTATTCAAGTATTCTTCTAAGATAACGCTGTTCTGGAGACCTCTGAAACAGTCTTATCTATGTCGAGAAGAAAGTAAATTTATTTTCCTTGATTCTTGAATAAATCTGCATACTGTATTACACTCTACTTTCTATATCCTTCATTCATTGAGGACTTTGATTAATTGTTCGCTATCCCCAGTTTGTGTATG
>NW_026336320.1:0-213 GCF_001194135.2 Octopus bimaculoides | reverse complement strand
GGATCAGTTAATTATGATTTTATTCAACATATTCCCCTCTCAGATTCATAAATTTATTGCAGCAACCTTTCAGTTTTTCAAAGGTCTGTTAAAGAACACAGAAGACTAGGCCTTCAACCAGGCCTTTCACAACACCCTTAAAACAAGGAGCTTTTCAGCAACCCCTTGTGTGTGTGTGTGTGTGTGTGTGTGTATATATATATATATATATAT
>NW_026336319.1:0-264 GCF_001194135.2 Octopus bimaculoides | reverse complement strand
CAGCCCCCCCACCCCTCAACCACTATGTATTTTAGAACATACCTGGTTATATAGGATTATCGCAGATCTACTGCCAACGGAGTCTTCATTGATTGGCTTCGGTAGATTTTTTTTTCATGTTTGTATTACAGATTTTATTTTTTTACCTTTCTGCCAATCAGTCACAATATCCATCTATTTCTTTATCTATCTATCTATCCACCTATCTATCTACCTATCTGTCCCTCTATCTATCTATCTATCTATCTATCTATCTATCTATCT
>NW_026336318.1:0-442 GCF_001194135.2 Octopus bimaculoides | reverse complement strand
AATGGCTTTCATTCTTGCTGAGGATAATATACACTAAAATTACACTTGACAGTGATGTATAAATTATATAAATTTGATGTGTTTCAAATATACAGCTCTCCCCATTGGTACATCGAACAGAGAATCCTCACCCTTTTTAACCCGGGTGGAATCATCGAAAAAAGGGAGGGATTTCCTTGCATGCAGGGTAATATCTAAATCCGAGTTATCGATGCTGGCATACTGCTTGGCCAAGTCTAATCCTTTAAGAATTAAAGGGCTGGAGACGGACGGGTAAATATCGACGATATCGAACTGCGTAAATTTGCAGTCGTTAGTCATTTATGTATGTTTTTCTTTTAAACGTACATATCTTTTAATTCATTCAAATTTATTATTTTTTTACCATTAACTAATTTACCTTGGATATACAGGTATTTTTTCCTTCTACTAAAGGTATTTT
>NW_026336317.1:0-221 GCF_001194135.2 Octopus bimaculoides | reverse complement strand
TCTCTCTCTCGTTTTTCTTTCTTTTATTTTTTATTTCTTTACTTATGCCTGTTTTATCCAGTCAGCGTTTGTTGTGATATTCAAGCCTCTTTACTTTATGTCTATTCTATTATACACCATTTTTATGTTCAAATTTTTCGTACCAATAGAGAGAGCACCATTAGTTTCATGCTAGATTTCCTTCTGCGCGTGACATGGCGTTGAAGAAGGAAGAAAAAAGA
>NW_026336316.1:0-328 GCF_001194135.2 Octopus bimaculoides | reverse complement strand
TATATGTATGTATGTATGTATATGTATATATATATGTATAGAGAGTATATTTTTCACTGGTGACTGTAATTTTATTTCGGTACAAAATGAATCAGTTGTAGAGCAGATTTCAATACAGGTAGTTGGGGTTTACTTTTCTTGGTTATACGTGCTGAAGACGTTGAGGTAATTTAAATTAATTAATGTATTTATTTTGCCAGTACAGAAACCAGTCCACACGAGTCCCTATACTTAAATGTATGTTAAGAGATTTTATTAACCTAATCTCCTTTCGGTAGATTTCTGTAGTTATCAGTGTATTTTTGGCGATTTAAATAAGACTTTTGAC
>NW_026336315.1:0-383 GCF_001194135.2 Octopus bimaculoides | reverse complement strand
CTCAATCCTTTCACTCAAGATTCTACTTCAACCCCATGTTTGATGTGTTAGCCCACAATTATTTAGTTTACCAGTTACTCTGTTGTCCATTTCAAATTTCGTATCATGATTTTCTTACAGACTGTAATTTGCTCGTTATTATTCCATAATATGTTATCATTGTGGTCTTGATTTTTGAGAATATGTGCCTTTGTACGTTTAGCTTTCTTTGGAGACCGTCCTCTGTTAGCCTGTTTAACGTTATCGGGCGCCATCACCCTATCTACATATCTACATATCCACATATCTATTGGTATCAACTTTTGGTATATGATAATTTCTTTTTTTTACTCTTGGAATTGCGATTGCTTATATTCATATTCACTTGTGATATATATATATAT
>NW_026336314.1:0-315 GCF_001194135.2 Octopus bimaculoides | reverse complement strand
CATCTACTATATACACTTGATACATATAAACATAACATCTATGTATACATAGCATACATCATTTTGATGATGGGTTATATATATGTATTAGGGATAGTGAGGCTCCCTCATTGGCTTGCAGTTAGTAACAGGTTGCAAGTTTCTTGGGTGGAACACTTAATCTTCCGGGTTTTGCATTACATACTTTATAGAATAGAGATATGTAGAACAGAAAGATAAAACCACACATAAATATATATATATATATGTTCTTTATTGCCCACATGAAGCTAAACATAGAGGGGACAAACAAGGACAGACAAAGGGATTAAGTCG
>NW_026336313.1:0-353 GCF_001194135.2 Octopus bimaculoides | reverse complement strand
ATGATGAACATTGTAATTTCTAAGGCAAATAGACCATAAAATATCTGCAGTATCTCTTTAATCCGGGGTTTTAATGGAATATAATGTTATCTCTATTATTGGAGGCTACAAATATGATAGTAGTCTAGACAACAGAAATGATATTTTGGTAAGAAATATTCCATTTTTCTGAAATACTACATGATAAATTATTCTCCTTATATTATGCTACATGTAATATAACGGACAACACCCAAGTATGCATGGTTTTGTGTCCAACTCTGCTTGTTAATTCTTTAGTATGTTTCCCTATACACAGTATGTTTCCATATACACAGTATGTTTCCTGCGCCTATATATATATATATATATAT
>NW_026336312.1:0-364 GCF_001194135.2 Octopus bimaculoides | reverse complement strand
ATATTTATTTATACATACATATATATTATATATATACATACATACATATATACTATATACACACATATATGTATATGTTCATGTGATAGTAAAATCACAGGACTTTCTTTTCTTTCACCAGCATTTGACTTTTATATTTTTATTTTTGTTTTTTACCTTTTTATGCATGCCAGACAAATGGTGATATATTCTTCTCTGTTGAGTGAGAGTTTCTCATAGTACTTTGTTTTCTGATCTGCAAAACAGATTATAATCCTATTGATTGGCAACTAAGATTTTAAACCAAATAATGCACCAGAATAATAACATTTGGGAATAATATATCCAGAGGAGCTGACATGATGGAATCTGTTAATACTAGCTG
>NW_026336311.1:0-350 GCF_001194135.2 Octopus bimaculoides | reverse complement strand
GTGTTTGTGTGTGTGTGTGTGTGTGTTTGTGTGTGTGTGTGTGTGTATATTACGGGCTTCTTTCAGTTTCCGTCTAACGTATCCACTAACATGGCTTTGGTCGGCCCGAGGCTACAGTAGAAGACACTTGCCCAATATGCCGCGCGGTGAGACTCAACCCGGAACCATGTGATTGGGTAGCAAGCTTCTTACCACTCCTGTAACTATAAATATATATTAGTGTGTGTATGTGAGTGTTTGTGTACTTGTATGCGTGTTTGTGAGCATATGTATACGGGAGTGGATATATGAGTTTCTGTAAAGTGTGTGTAAAAATCTGTCTACATATATAAATACGCATATATTTGCAT
>NW_026336310.1:0-208 GCF_001194135.2 Octopus bimaculoides | reverse complement strand
ATATATATATATATATGTATATATACATATATATATGCATATATATATATGTATGCATATATATATATATGAACATATATATATGTTTATATATATATATATGTTTGTATGTATATATATGTATATATATGTATATATATAAATGCATGTGTATATATGTGCATGTATCTATATATATATATATATATATATATATATATATATATAT
>NW_026336309.1:0-203 GCF_001194135.2 Octopus bimaculoides | reverse complement strand
TATACACATATATATATAATATACATATATAATATACACATATATATATATAATATACATATATAATATACACATATATATATAATATACACATATATATATAATATACATATATAATATAATATACACATATATATATAATATACATATATAATATAATATACATATATAATATACACATATATATATAATATACATATATA
>NW_026336308.1:0-451 GCF_001194135.2 Octopus bimaculoides | reverse complement strand
TCTCTTTTATCGCCAATCTCTTTGTTTCATCATCATCATCATCATCATCAGCAGCAGCAGTAGCATCAACAAAATAATCTGAACCAACTTGAACACTCTTCACTTTATTGTCATCAACGTATTCATTATCATCATCAACAACAACAGCACCAGCTTCACGCCATCATCAACATCATCATCGTCATCATCATCATCATCGTCATCATCAACATCATCATCGTCGTCGTCGTCGTCATCCTTATCATCGTCATCATTACCATAATTATCGTCATCAGCAACGTTATCTCGAACTTTATCTCCGTTATCAATAACCACATCATCTGCATCAACACACCCCACTGTCCTCCTTTCCGCTGTCTCTTCCTTATATTAACCCAAGCCACCACGACCACTTCCATCACCACCCTTCTCCTCTGTCTCTTCATCTCCCCATTCTTAATATTAATAATAT
>NW_026336307.1:0-689 GCF_001194135.2 Octopus bimaculoides | reverse complement strand
GATGGAAACTTTTCTAACATTTTTTTTTTGTTTTTCCTTTTCTTTTTTTTGGTTTTCTTTTCCTTCCAATTTTTAACATGCAGTTATATGTGCTCTGCATACAACATAGAATTCAATAATAAATTCAAAGAAGCTGCTCAAATTCACAATGTCTGAATGCAAATAGAATGATATACGATTGTGAAATGAACAGCACATGCACTTTCCCATGATGTTTCTATCATTTCCTGTCACTGTTCAAGTCATGTAACTTCCAATTCGTCTCGCTTGCTATGTTCTGAGTTCAGACCTGCTGAGGTCAACTTTGCTTTCATCCTTCTGGGGTTAACAGTATAAAATACCTGTCCAGTAAAGGGAGTTGGTGGTAGCAACTAAATACCTCCCTTCAGAATTGTTGGCCTGATGCTTAAATTAGAAACTGGACAAAAGGATTTTCAGGGTAGTGGAGAGGCAGAGTTGCTAGCAGACTGAACAAAATGCTTCACGGTGTGTCGTTTAACTCTTCATTGTTCTGAGTTCAAATCCTGCTGAGGTCAGATTTGCAGTTCATGGTTTTGGGCATCTATAAAATAAAGTACCAGTCAAGTAGTGGGATCAGTGTTATTAAACTCTCCTCTCAAAATAGCTGGCCTTGTGCCGAAATTGGAAATCATCATCATCATCATCATCATCATCATCATCATCATCAT
>NW_026336306.1:0-452 GCF_001194135.2 Octopus bimaculoides | reverse complement strand
TATATATATATATACATATATATATACACACACATGTATATATATATATAATGTATATATATATATATGAATGTATATGTATATCATATATATATGTGTGTATACATAGTATACGAATGCACAGATAGATATGGACAGATAAATATATATGTTTATGTTTATATGTATATGTTTGTTTATATGTATATGTTTATATTTATATGTATATGTTTATATATATATGTTTATATATATATGTTTATATATATATGTTTATATATATATGTTTATATATATATGTTTATATATATATGTTTATATATATATGTTTATATATATATGTATATGTTTATATTTATATATATATGTTTATATATATATATGTTTATATAGATATATGTTTATAGATATATATGTTTATAGATATATATGTTTATATATATATATGTTTATATATATATATGTTTATATAT
>NW_026336305.1:216-465 GCF_001194135.2 Octopus bimaculoides | reverse complement strand
ATGTTGTGCGTATGATGGGACTGGGAAGGGATTATCCATTACGAATTGCTCGAATGGAACCAAAGGGTCAACGCGGAACTCTATGTTCAACAGATGGAACGACTCAACACAGCTATTAAAGAGAAAAGACCTAATCGGTAGCATTGGAGTTCTTCGGCTGCACGACAACGCCCGCCCTCATATCGCCAATATGACCAAGGAAGCCATTTAAACGCATGGCTAGGAAGTGCTGCCAAACCTGCCGTACTC
>NW_026336305.1:0-206 GCF_001194135.2 Octopus bimaculoides | reverse complement strand
GGAAGCCATTTAAACGCATGGCTAGGAAGTGCTGCCAAACCTGCCGTACTCTCCTCATTTGGAACCAACGGATTTCTACCTCTTTCGATCTCTTTCATATGCTATGCGTGGAATTTCATTCAATTCTGATGCAGAATTTAGAGCTTGGTTGGTTCGATTTTTCGAGTCGAAATTGGGTGATTTCTACCAACGAGGTATTGAAAATC
>NW_026336304.1:0-413 GCF_001194135.2 Octopus bimaculoides | reverse complement strand
ATTCAGTTGGATTTGTATATGTGTACATGCATCGTTGCATATATATGAGCATATATTTGACATATGTGTGGGTGTGCATGTGTGTGTTTCATGTGAGTCTGAGTGAACATATGCATATAGGCACATGTACATGGGTGTGTGTGCATGCATGTGTATGTATGTACATGCGTGCACACACGATTGCTATGAGCTTTCTTACTCCTTTACTTTTTACTTCCTCCCTTTTGGTTTTTTCCCTTATTGAATGGTCATTTTCATGGCATATTTTAATTGCCTCAATAACTGAAGAGATGCTGGTGCAGGTTTCTGCCCCGACATCCGAAACTCGGAGTTTTATTATGGCAACCATATATATATATATATTGCGGGTGACACATGAAATGCACCATTTTGAGCGTGACCGTTACCAGTGC
>NW_026336303.1:0-499 GCF_001194135.2 Octopus bimaculoides | reverse complement strand
AGCACATTAATTGTCCACGTTAGTGGTCAACGTTATTTTTTAAAATGTACGTTAATCCCCAGAGATTGCAGATACTATTTCTGAATCACTTTGATTCTTTAGATGTGCTGGCCTCATGATAATTAATCGATATTAATTAATATATGATTAGTTACCATATTTTATAATAATGTAGTACCCATTACCAAATTCTCATATTGAATATATACGACGCAGTAAATATTTTCTGCACATATATTCCTGGAATTAGCGCGCCAAAACGAAGACTTTTGAATTTTACCATTAAGCTGTAATTAGCAGAACCATATGCACGCGCACCCATGGCGGTGGGCAACTTTGTATACGATTCTGATGATTGCGGTTACATTACAAATCAGGCTGAAGAGGAATGGACAATCGGCAAGATTCGTTAAATCCGAAACCGGTACCTGTTTAATAATGTTTGTTTTAGTTGATTTTAAATGTCTTGCCCGCTTACGTTTTGGTATGCTGCTATATT
>NW_026336302.1:0-210 GCF_001194135.2 Octopus bimaculoides | reverse complement strand
TATATATATATATATATATATATATATATATATAAAGCCAACAACTGATGAAAGGTCGTTCTTTATGTTTGTTTTGTTTTCCATTTGTGCCTTTTGTTGTTAGAAAGAATAGTTCATGTTCCCTGTACTCGTGATTCGTACTTTTTTTATTGTACACGTTTCATGACATCCTGTGCTCACATATGCATATATATATATATATATATATAT
>NW_026336301.1:0-372 GCF_001194135.2 Octopus bimaculoides | reverse complement strand
GTTTTAAATGACAAAACTTCATATGAAGAATTACCTGTCGATCCAAACCCTAATTACTGAGCGGAAATTGACAAAATAAATCTGGAAATGGAAGAACAATTTCATTAATAAGGCCGAATGCAGGATTTTACGGTCAGAAAGAAGAACATCTGTATTTTATTGTCACCGAAAGCTACACAAAATGTTCGAAAGACTTCCTCCAATGCAGCCATTTTGCAGCGGATATGAATGTTTTGCAGCCAAAATTTCGGAGTGGCTGAATGGCTTTGTAATCTCTGTTGCAAAAGCTTTAGATCATAATCTCAGCGTCCATCTAGAGCAAATTATTATTATTATTATTATTATTGTTCAGTAGTTTTATTTTTATAACAT
>NW_026336300.1:0-547 GCF_001194135.2 Octopus bimaculoides | reverse complement strand
GTGTGTGTGTATGGACATATATATATACATATGTATAACTCACCACACACGCATACATCGCATATTTCTTTCATTGAAGATTATAACCAGCTGATAGAGACATTTCAATGCACTAATTCACCTTGTCAGTTAGGAGCTGTAGGCCATTAGAGAGCTGGGGTAGGTGGGTAGATAGAGGGGAGTGGTATGTGATGGACAACTACTCCCCTACCTAAACACAGCATTCTCGTAAAAGTGTAAGGTAAATTATTTTGATCGAGTTTATAAGAGTGTATTTTTTTATACAGATACGACTATACATGCACATGGGTGTGTGTGTATTCATATTATGTATGTATATAAGTGGGTATGTGTGTGTGTGTGTGTGAGAGAGAGAGAGAGAGTATGCGCAGGCGTGGCTGTATGGTAAGAAGCTTGGTTCCCAACTACACGGTTCTAGGTTCAGTCCCACAGCGTGCCACCTTGAGCAAGTGTCTTCTACTATAGCCTCGGGCAAACCAAATCCTTGTCTTTGGAAACAAACCCATCGTATATAAATATATATATA
>NW_026336299.1:0-384 GCF_001194135.2 Octopus bimaculoides | reverse complement strand
TGTTCAATAATAGACTTTAGATCGTCTAACCATTTTTTTTGTCGTAATTTTCACCTTAAAAAGTATTTTTAATATACTGGCCCCTGATGAAATTCTTTCGTATATATGTACCTACATACCAAGCATCATTCGGGATGATATCGACTTTCTATCCCATCTTTCCAAAACCACTGAAACAAATTCAATCGTACTAAGCTTGATGTAGTAAGCTTATACACCAACATCCCACATGATTTAGAAATAAAGGCGATCAAATACTGGGTAGATAAACATAGAGAGGCAATTCCCAACAGATTCACGGTGACTTTTGTACTAGACGCAGTGAGACTTATTCTGGAAAATGATACTTTCTTCTTCAATGGAAAGAACTATATCCAAATTAAA
>NW_026336298.1:481-615 GCF_001194135.2 Octopus bimaculoides | reverse complement strand
TTCCATTGTCCAGTAATGTTCAGATGTTATTGTTCTCGTTTCATTCCATATCAAACAATTTGTTGTGAAATATATTTGTTTATATATGCGACAATAATTAAATATATTTCATAAAGCATGATAATGACATTTTT
>NW_026336298.1:352-471 GCF_001194135.2 Octopus bimaculoides | reverse complement strand
TTAGTTAATCTTAATTAGCATAAGTGACAAATGGTATAGTAGTGTTGATGATGTGGGATGTAAGTAGGGTTACATGCTCCTTGTAATGTTGTTCTTAAATTAAAAATGGCATCTGAAAG
>NW_026336298.1:0-149 GCF_001194135.2 Octopus bimaculoides | reverse complement strand
AGTTGTTAATGAGGTGATGTCTTTTAGAACACCTGATACCACTTTCTGTTCCACCTGTGTAAAACAATTCATTGCTCACCTTTAAAAAACAGAACTTCATTTTTTTTTAGTGAGTTTTCAAATATTTCACATCATATCCTGTTAAACTG
>NW_026336297.1:0-254 GCF_001194135.2 Octopus bimaculoides | reverse complement strand
ATCTATCTATCTATCTATCTATCTATCTATCTATCTATCTATCCACACGCGTGCACACACATACACTCATGCATATATATACATACGCACATATATACATACGTACATATATACATACATATCTAAGTACATATATATGCACACACATATCTATATGCATATACATACATATATATATATCTATGTGCATATATACACACACATAACTATCTATGTGCGCATATACATATATACATATATATATATATATATAT
>NW_026336296.1:1803-2117 GCF_001194135.2 Octopus bimaculoides | reverse complement strand
ACTGAGATAGACCGGTGTTATTTCGTTCTCATTCCTTTAACACAAGGCAACTTAAGATCATTTTTCCGCTATCAGAGCCTGATGCTGTATGATCAGTTTCTTATACGTAGAGTTGCATCCTTCAACAAGTAAGAGGACGTGTCTACTTCAGATATATTTTGACCATGGATACTATAGATTGTGAGTCGTGACAAAATATATATGAAGGCTGTTCGTCTCATATTGGGTCAATAGATGACCCGAAATATGTTATGTGATGAATGAATATATAGATACAGGAAAAATGTGAAATTGAAATTACTTTGTAACAAAAA
>NW_026336296.1:0-365 GCF_001194135.2 Octopus bimaculoides | reverse complement strand
TCTTGAAGCATATCTTGGAATGAAGAAAGAATACTTCCATCATCACACAATGTTTACATTAGAAACATACATGTTCTAACTGAACACAGTAACAGCTACTACACCAGCAACAAACACAATAACAACTACAATTACTGCTGTTGAGGCTGCTACTACTACTACTACTGCAACTAGTGCCATGTTTCTTTCGGGAGGAATGAGATATCGTATTGGAATGAAACACTGACAACAAGACAACAACTGTGATAAACAAATAATGGCTATTACCTGATCTATTAAATTGAATGATATGGTGACTGGTTCATCGAGGCTGGTTATTTTAATGTTAGGAATTTTTGCAGCAATAATACTGCTGTTAATTGTTT
>NW_026336295.1:0-689 GCF_001194135.2 Octopus bimaculoides | reverse complement strand
CGTCACCATTTCTCCTTTTTGAGTTCGCACGGTCGTCCTTACATATATATGAATGAGAGAATGAAGAAAATGGATAAAATTGACTTACAGATGTTATTTATTTAAAGGCATTCAAATTCATACAGAGAAATTCCTGCCTACAGCTGTTTCCACACCCAATCAACTCAATTACAGAGTTCTTTCGTCACACTTCTGTGACCTCATCAGTGGTCCTTTGTTTTCTTCTTTCTTATGTGTGTCTCACCTTGCTAACTATCAGCCATTTTGTATTTTATATTCCTATTGTATGTGTCTACGCATGCGTGTCCTTCAACGTGTCTATGTTTTTGTAAGTGCATGTGTGTGTATGGGGAGTGTCTATCATCTATATTCTCTGTTAATACGTGTTCGTTTGTATTTGTTTTTATTTATTTATTTGTTCATGTGTGTGTGTGTGTTTTTTATTATTTTTTATCTACTGTTTTTTTTGTGTTTAATTAAATTTTGTTAACGTATGTAGTATTTAATTCCATTTGTTTATCTATGTATTGTATTATATTTTGTTCATATTATTGGTTTATGGGTAACATGTCACATGTTGTGGTTTGTGGTTTGTGGTTTTGTTTGTGGTTTGTGGTTTATGTTACCCATAAGGACACGTTGAAGGACACGTATGCGTAGACACATACAATAGGAATACAAAATACAAA
>NW_026336294.1:0-311 GCF_001194135.2 Octopus bimaculoides | reverse complement strand
ATATATAAATATATATATGTATGTATGTATGTATTTTATATTTACATTCACACATACATATGCCTTGATATTCATGTGTGTGTATACATACATATAAATCAAAATATATGACTATATATTGTATATGAATATGTATTATATGTATATATATGCACATATACATATATGTATGTATTTGTATATATATGCGTGTATGTGCACATATATATATACGTACATGAATATATACATATATACACCCATACCTGCACAAACACATATACATGTAAAAGCATTCATTTATACGAGCATATACATATATATAAATATAT
>NW_026336293.1:0-567 GCF_001194135.2 Octopus bimaculoides | reverse complement strand
TATCCACTAGAATTTCTAACCATTTTTCATCCTTTAGAGATAGAAGCAAAGTAATACCACGAGCCTTAGCAAACTAATTTGCGATCTTAAAGATAATAACATTAAATTTAAACTAGACTGGCTTATTTTTTCTATTTCTAAACCATATGAAAAGGGTGGAAAATTCTGTGATTTATGTGTAACAGAATTTCTTTTTATTTTATTTTCAAAGAATTGTCTGCTTAATAATTTCATAGAACATTCTTACAAATGCAAACATTGGCAAAAACATACATATTCTGCATTCAAATAAAAATAAAGGTTTTTATAAAACGCTATCATATTTACCCGTAATAAGTAAATACTTAAAATAGTTCTAATCAAACATATTAGTCTTTCCCTTAAAGGTTAGAAGATTAAAATTACTTACGATTCTAATTATTTATCTATACTTTCGTAATTTATTAATCTTAATTAGAATATATTTTAAATCTTGATAAACCATTGTAACAACCATAACTTACTAAATGTATGTACCTATGAACATACCGGTATGGGTGTTTTTTATATATACGCGTGTATCTGTGA
>NW_026336292.1:0-255 GCF_001194135.2 Octopus bimaculoides | reverse complement strand
AAATTTTAGGTTCTTTTATATTTTATATTTTAGACTTTACAATATTCATGTTTAATTATGCATAAATTTTTATACGCATTTATATTCACATGTATATTTATCTACATTCAGATTTTTATACATATTGATATTTATATTTTGTATATTTATATTTTAAATTTTAAATTTATTATGTTGCCGTGTCATATCTGATGTATGTTTTTCAAAATATTAAATATTGATTTCCTGAGTATATTATTGATAAGTTCATGAATT
>NW_026336291.1:0-215 GCF_001194135.2 Octopus bimaculoides | reverse complement strand
TGTACATGGGCATTGTACAATCTGACTTACACTTTGAGAGAGAGGCCCTTAGTTACCAACAAAGGTAGGAGCTCTCTGAACTTTGCCCAGCCTGTTCTTAATCTAGTAACTATACTTTCAGAACTTCCTCCACCATTGTTAACTTGGTCTCCTAGGTTACAGAAGCTGTCTACTACTTGTAATGATTTCCCCGAGCATTTGAGGGTGTCAATTGT
>NW_026336290.1:359-467 GCF_001194135.2 Octopus bimaculoides | reverse complement strand
TGTGTGTGTGTGTGCGGTTGTGTTTGTGTGTGCGCATGTGTATAGGATGTGTGTGTGCATATATATATATATGTATATGCATGTGTGTAGGGTGTGTATGTGTGTGTG
>NW_026336290.1:222-349 GCF_001194135.2 Octopus bimaculoides | reverse complement strand
TATATATATATATGTATATGCATGTGTGTAGGGTGTGTATGTGTGTGTGTCTGCGCATGCTTGTGTATAGATGCATGTGTGTGTACACATGTATAAGATGTATGTGCGTACTTGTGTGTATATGTGC
>NW_026336290.1:0-165 GCF_001194135.2 Octopus bimaculoides | reverse complement strand
TATATGCATGTGTATTTATATGTGTGTGCTTGTGTGTATATGTGCATGTGTGTTTGGTGTGCATAAGTGTGTGTGTGTGTATATGTGTGCTGGAATTTAGGATTAGTCATCTGTAAGTGTGGAACAGGTGCCTTTTAGCTGTGCACTTTCATGCATATGTGTGCA
>NW_026336289.1:0-274 GCF_001194135.2 Octopus bimaculoides | reverse complement strand
TTTTATTTACATATGTATGTATGTGTATATGCATGAATGTATATATGTGTGTGTGTGTGTGTATAGAAATGTATGTTAGAATGTTTGTCTGTATGTATGTATGTGTGTGTGTATGTATAAATGTACATTTGTAAGTTTGTCTGTCTGTCTGTATGTATGAATGTAAGTGTATTTGTATGTTTGTATGTATGTACATATGGATGTATGTTTGTATGCAATTATTCATGTGTGCTAATGTTAGATTAATGTACATGTTCGATTATATATATATATA
>NW_026336288.1:0-739 GCF_001194135.2 Octopus bimaculoides | reverse complement strand
GAAAGCGGACGTTAAACGATGATGATGATGATGATGATGATTATATATATTATAATATATATGAATAAGTAAATGAGTGGAAATCGTTTAAGTTGTGTGAATGCAGCCATAATCCTTGATTTCAGTTCATCTTTAGTGTTACAAGGAGGTTTGTTGGTCTCTCACTAAACTGCACTCCACACATAATAATCAAGCGGGGGGCAATCTGTGGAGTTATGTGGCCAGATGTTAGGGGTGATGTGGTTGCAGAAACTGTCTGACAACCATGACTGGATTCTCCTGCTTGTGTGGAATGGTGCCAGACATAGGGTCTTCTTGCAGTCACCCTTTTGATGCAGGGCAGCACTACCTCCTCCAGGCACTTGATGTAGGCCTCCGTGTTGAGTTTGAGACAGTGTGGGAAAATGGGAGGAATAATGTCACTATCACTAGTGATCACTCCAGACACTATGATGTTGACCTGATGTTAGATTTTTATCATTCTCAGTACATGTCTTCAGATTGACACCCTAATACTCTGAAATGTTTGTATTGGAACTTCCGGCTCAAATACCAAGCAGTACAGCGTGTCATTTGCAAATTTCTGGCAGAGTGAATTACATACTGGTGCTCTTTCTCTCACTGACCCTACTATATTGTGTAGTTGACAAAATCGAAAACAATGTGCAAGCGCAAAATTGAAAATATAAAATGGTAACAATTTATCCATTGCACCCTGTATGTTTATATATATATATAT
>NW_026336287.1:0-412 GCF_001194135.2 Octopus bimaculoides | reverse complement strand
AAATCTGGATGTTTGTACATTTACAGATTTTTATTAATGTCACATGTTTTTTAAAGTAAATAAAGCGCTTTTCACCTAATCGTGTAGGATTTTCAAATTGTTTATATATATATACACACACGTGTGTGTGTGTGAAATTTTGAATTTCGTTCACAGAGCCCCAGTACTACCTTTGCAGACCACCAGGGATCCTCGGACCCCAGGTTGGGAACAACTGGTATAAAGTGAAGTAACTAAATATCATTATTTACATTTGACGGATATTTGTCCTCATCTTGCTTGTTAGCGCAACGTTTCGGCTGCTATAACCTCCACCCTTCATCAGGTGTCTTGGGGAAATTTCGAACTTCAGGTATTTTTCGATGTTATTATTATTATTATTTTATGTTTGACTTTTGCTTTGCATTTGTAC
>NW_026336286.1:0-315 GCF_001194135.2 Octopus bimaculoides | reverse complement strand
GACTATATGTATGTAATCATGTATGTATGTTTGTATGTAGGTATGTACGTTTGTGTGTATGTATATATATATATATGTATGTATGTACTTACGTATATGTGTTTTGCATGTATGTATGTATGTATACGTGCATGTATGTATCTTTATAGGTAGGTAGTTAGGTATGTATGCATACATATATGTCTGGTCATTTGTGAGTGCCACTTGTCACATATAATTCAGTAAAATCTGCTGCATGTTTGGGTGACAAATTGAGCTTTCCTCATCATATAAGGACTTATATCTGATGTCTTCGTGGACAACATTTCTAACTGT
>NW_026336285.1:0-217 GCF_001194135.2 Octopus bimaculoides | reverse complement strand
ATTGTTTTTATTCTGGTTGTTATTCTATCACAACACCCACCTCCAATACTAATTCAGTTATCTGGGTAAAAAATTAAGTCCCTGTGTATTTTTATGCTTACTACTCTTGGACATCTACAACTTCAGATGTCTAGTTTCCATGTCAACCTGCCTATCATTCACCTATATTTAATGTGCGCTAATCATTTACAACTTCTACTTGTTCATTTTCTGTATG
>NW_026336284.1:0-264 GCF_001194135.2 Octopus bimaculoides | reverse complement strand
CATATTTGTTCCCAGCAAGTTGTTTTACACCTATTAGACTAATTTTTTTTATTTTTGTCACCGGGTCAAACACTTTAGTCGCCCCTGCGACTTTGGATGATCATAACTTTTAGAAAAATGGATATTTTTTAATGAAATTGTCTACGATTATGTGTTATATCATGTAGATTCCGAATATACAAAACTTGTGGGGAAAAGTGTTTTAGGAAGGGGTGGGGAATTTCGGAAAATTCACCGGTGTCCACTTCAATTCGTCTTAACTTT
>NW_026336283.1:0-215 GCF_001194135.2 Octopus bimaculoides | reverse complement strand
TATATATATATATATATATAGATAGATAGATAGATAGATAGATATACATTTATGTATATAATTTTCACGTTTGCATAAATATCGGTTTTTTATGAGCGCTTGTGCCTGTGTATGGATCTCTATATGTAAACACATACATACGTGCCTACATACATACATAGTTACATACATTTATTACATACACACACACATATATATATATCTGCATGTATATA
>NW_026336282.1:0-227 GCF_001194135.2 Octopus bimaculoides | reverse complement strand
ATATATATATATATATATATATGTGTGTGTATGAGTATATAGATATATGTATGTATGTATGTATGTGTATATGTATGTATATATATGTGCATATGCATGTGTATGTGCATATGCATGTGTATATATGTGTGTGTGCATATAAGTATGTATGCATATATGTATGTATATGCCTATGTATATGTATTAATAGCTCTTTCGGTTTTGTATTTAATTTGCTTATATATATA
>NW_026336281.1:0-295 GCF_001194135.2 Octopus bimaculoides | reverse complement strand
CACACATACATACATACATACATACATACACACATACATACGGTGGATTTCTATACAGTTTCCATCTACCAATTTTGTTCACAAAAGGTTGGTTGACCCAAGGCAACAGCTGAACAAGCATGCTCACTTACTGCACAATGGGACTAAACCTAAACCAAGTGTTTGTGAAGTAAATTTCTCAATCACAAAGCCATGTCTGCACACACACATCCACACATCCTCATCATCATTTGATGTTGGTGGTATTGTAGTAGTAGTAGTAGTAGTAGTAGTAGCAGCAGCAGCAGCAGCAGTA
>NW_026336280.1:0-241 GCF_001194135.2 Octopus bimaculoides | reverse complement strand
CTCTTCTCTCTGCTTCTCTTGTTTTGATGCTGTTGCTAACAACAGATCTGTGATCGCTCCGCATCATATCTGCAAACGGTCTGAACTGATTTGCGCCAAAACCAAGTCCTCTTCGATGGTTCTGTGTTGCACCCACCATATCTCTGTGTATAAGAGAAGACAAGATGTCATCAGTCTCTGCTTCTACTTTCCACTGAGAAGAAAGTTTAATCTATGACGTTGTATGTATCACTTTCTCTCT
>NW_026336279.1:0-499 GCF_001194135.2 Octopus bimaculoides | reverse complement strand
CGAAGATGTACAGGTGTCAATTCATTACACCCTTTTCAAGCGACTCCTCTAATTGATTAATGAAAACATTACATCATTTGAAAGAAACAGATCTGACGAGATCTGACGAGATCTGCTTCTTTCAAATGATGTAATGTTTTCATTAATCAATTAAAGGAGTCGCTTGAAAAGGCTGTAATGAATTGACACCTGTACATCTTCGTTACTCATTCATGTTTTATTCACCACCTTGGAATATGCTCTTCGGCAATGCTATAGAAAGTATTTTTATGTAAAGTACATGTCTGAACTACCAAGAGCGGATATCTTCACTCAACTAGGTTTCATTGTCTGCACACACGGCAGGAATATATCAGGTGCAAACACTCCTGCACAGAGTTTTGACATTCAATATTCAATTAACATTCTTGGGCAAGTCTTTTCTACTGTAGCCTCAGGTCGGCCAAAGCCTTGTGAATGGATTTGGTAGACGGAAAATGAAAGAAACCCATCGTATATA
>NW_026336278.1:0-1691 GCF_001194135.2 Octopus bimaculoides | reverse complement strand
GTAAATAAGAAGTGTCATGCCAGAATAGACTTGAAACATGAAACATGAAATTCTTGTGGTGAGTGGTGAGTGGTCAACCTAAGCGAATTACAACTTAAGTGTACTAACCTATCTACATACACTTATCTAGATGAAGAAGGGTGAAGGAAGTGGAAAGGGTAATTATAACATAGAAGACCTTAAAGAATTAATCAATAAACATGTCAACAAGAAAAGCGAAATAAGTTATAAGGGGGGGGGGTAGTAAAAAGTAATAAAACTAATTAAAACGTAAAAAATGAAAACATTAAATATGAAAAAAATAATAAAATATAAAAGATAATGATAAACGAGTCAAAATATAACCGATAAAAAATAAGAAATACAAAGAAAGTAACAATTAAAAAAATTAAAACAACGAAACCGGAAGTAAAAGAGTATAAAATAAATGTAAAAGCATAAAGTGAAGTATATATATAAAAAAATATATAAAAAAATATTAAAAAACAAATGAAAAAAAAAACAAAACAATTTATAAGCAGTATAGACAGTATACACACATATATATATACCCACATACATACACATACACAGTGTTATTTCGTGTTATAACTTCGTATTGCAGTGTCCTTGGATGGTTTCGAGTCAGTGACCGAAGCTAGAACTATATCCATAGGTTTGGGATTATGGATCCCGTTTATTAAAAATTTGTGTAAACTAAAAATTAAAAATATGTGTAAACTAAAAATTAAAAATTTGTTTAAATTAAGTGGTCATAACCTAGTTATTCGAGGGTAAACCAAAATACTGATGTTAGGGGTAGAGTACGGGCTATGTTAGTTAGGTGCCTGGGTTGTGGTAGGTAGGAATAGTTAAATAGATGAGGTGTAGAAGTGCACATAACTAAAAGAGAGGATTTAAGGGTTATAATATCTAAAGGTTTTCATCATTTTATGGATACAGGAGGGTTTGAAATCTGACCTCTTATTAATTAGTTTATTCTTATCAGGAAATTTAATAATTTTCAAAAGTTCAAGGGAGAATAACTGGCAACCAGTTCTATTATCTTTATACGTAGGGGCCGATCCAACAATAGACCATCTAAGGTTAAAATTAATCTTACACTTTATTATATATACACAATTTATCCAGTACAACCTTTAAACAAGTAAATAGTATTTTCCTAAACAATAGAGCCACTTATTTTGGTGTAACTTATTCACGAATATACCAACACGAGCGCCGCTGAGGGTAAAATTCTCTGGGAATGCACAAAAGCCCTTTTCAGAGTTATTTACTTTGAATTGCTATTATCTCATATCTTATTGGCCTGTTATTACGTAACATGCTTCACGATTTTAGTATACATACTTTCCCTCCTGGGAACGCATTAAAGTTCTTTTCAGGGCTACTTTATTTGAATTCTTACTATCGGGTGACTAATTTCATGTTATTACATAACAACTTCACAATTTGGGTATTCATAACTTATTGGGAATTCCTAAGAACAAGATCCTGTGTAAGACAGTTCGGTATTCTCTGTAAATGCAAAAAAAAAAACAAAACAAAAAAATCAAAAAAATACATTTTAAGTGGTACATACTTTGCATTGTTATTGGATTAGTTAAACAGTTATGAGAACGGAACCAAGGGATAAGCCGTGCTTTCCAGGGAATTACTGGGTACGTCAGCTAGTATACACACACACACAC
>NW_026336277.1:0-412 GCF_001194135.2 Octopus bimaculoides | reverse complement strand
ACCACCACCACCACCACTATTAACCCTTCGCCAACGCACATCTTAAGTAATCGACCTCTTTTTTAGGCCACAACACAGCAAATGGCTAATTAGGAGCGCGATGAGGATAATAATGGCGGTGGTGGTGGTGGTGGTGGTGGCGGCACATGTTTGAATCTATGTGCCTGCATACATATGGGTGTGTATGCATGTATGTGTGTATGTGCGTGTGGTGTGCGTGTGCACGAGTGTATCCACTAGTCGTAAGAAAGTTGGTCAGGTCATATATGTATATATATATATATACATATATGTATAAATGTATATATAAATATACATTTATATAGATATACATATAAATACATGTATTGCATATGTATTGTATATATATATATATATGTATCAATGTAAATATATATATATATATATATAT
>NW_026336276.1:1040-1263 GCF_001194135.2 Octopus bimaculoides | reverse complement strand
TTACTTTTCAATTTGTTGTTAAAATTGCATCACACAACTTAGTGCAAAGCCTATATCATATATGCGTGTGCGTGTATTGGGTTGGTGCATAATTATTGCTGCTTCTTTACAACAAATTTTATTCAACAAAAACAATAACAACATTTCACAAAAACATCTTTAAATGATGGTTTGACTGTCTTCCAAGCAAATGGGAAGCAGTAATTGAAGTAGATGGTGAATA
>NW_026336276.1:854-1016 GCF_001194135.2 Octopus bimaculoides | reverse complement strand
TGTTTTTGTTACATGTTGCTATTGTTTTTGCTGAATAAAATTTGTTGCAAAAAGCCACAATAATTATGCACCAACCCCATATATATACCCATGCACGCACACACATACACATCATTATATTAAAACATCTATATTACTAATATATTAAACAATGTATTGATA
>NW_026336276.1:565-674 GCF_001194135.2 Octopus bimaculoides | reverse complement strand
AATTCATCACAATATATTTCAACAATGTGGAAATCTTATTCATCAAAGTAAGTACCATTATATCATCATCATCGTTTAACGTCCGCCTTCCATGCTAGCATAGGTTGGA
>NW_026336276.1:288-555 GCF_001194135.2 Octopus bimaculoides | reverse complement strand
TCCGCCTTCCATGCTAGCATAGGTTGGACGATTTGACTGAGGACTGGCTAGCCAGATGGCTAAACCGGGCTCCAATCTGATATGGCAGCTTCTACAGCAGTATGCCCTTCTGAACGCCAACTACTCCAAAAGTGTAACGGGTGCTTTTACGTGCCACTGGCACGAAGGCCAGTCAGGCGGTACTGGCTGCGACCTCGCTCAAATGATTTTTGACATGCCAGTAAGGCGACGCTGGTAACAATCACGTTCAAATGGTGTCATTTACGT
>NW_026336276.1:0-192 GCF_001194135.2 Octopus bimaculoides | reverse complement strand
CGCTCCACTGGTACAGGTGCCATCACGATTTCGAGTTCACATGCTGCAACAGGTCTTCACGTGTTACAAGTTTGTTTATTCCGACAACATAGAAATCTGGAGTTAATGAACTCTTTGAATGCACTTTCAGCATCTGTTTGATTTTTGAACTCTTCCTCTTGCAGGAAACCATCAAGGTACTTGAAAAAGTGG
>NW_026336275.1:0-301 GCF_001194135.2 Octopus bimaculoides | reverse complement strand
TAGAGACGAACACCATTCCTCCATGTGATGGACTTGAACAATTGTTAGAATTTTAAGATATTGTTTTTTACATGAACACAATGGTTGTCTGAATACACAATATGTACAGAAGTGTGTGGGGGGGGGCGGGATATGTCTGTGTTTGTGTGTGTATTCTTCTTCTATGCATGCTCGAAATACGAGACTACAAAAATAGCCAACAACTGATGAAGGGTCGTTGTTTATGTTTGTTCTGTTTTCCAGTTGTGTCTATCGTTGTTCGAAAGGATAGTTCATGTTCCATGTACTCGTGCGTCGTACT
>NW_026336274.1:0-707 GCF_001194135.2 Octopus bimaculoides | reverse complement strand
GTGTGTGTGTGTGTGTGTGATCGTGTGTATTAACAGTGACACACATGTTAGCTGACAATAACAACATTACTGTACAGTTGAATAAACAGATGTTAACATGCTTAGATAGTTAAGTAAATAATGTGCGTGATTAGAAAAAGCAATGCGTACGCACGTACTCGTCTGAATGCATGTGAGTAAATGCATGTACCTACATGTATGTGTAAAAATGTATATATATATATATATATATGTATGTAATCTCTCTCTGTCTCCCTCCCTCTCTCCCTCTCTATCTTTCTCTGTCTATATATATGTATATACATATATATTTACACTCACACATACGTACACACATACTCACACATACATACATACCTTTTTGTTCTTTTTCTACTTTTGATAAAATGATTGCATTCCTCTTGGGCCGCTGCATCCAAGGGGTTTCAGTTGATTATTATCGCTTCCAATGGTTATTGAAATCTGGGACTTATTTTATCGTTCTAACCGTCCTAATAAACAATGAAATAGCTCTTGGAGATATCAACGGAAAAAAGTTGGCCAAATATAAAATAAAATCTGGATTCAGAGATTGAATAGGGAAACAACCTTTAAAATAATCGGGTCCTTACCGATGATTAGAAGAGATAAAAGCAAATAGATAGCCAAGCCCTCAGCAGTGATATATACATATATACAAATGCATAGATAGATAGATAGATAGATAG
>NW_026336273.1:0-306 GCF_001194135.2 Octopus bimaculoides | reverse complement strand
TTTCTGAATTTTATTCTTGCTTGGCATTTAAAGACTTTGCATCTGATCCTTTTGGTATCAATACTCAATAAACAAGCAACAGAACTTTCCATGTAGTATATGGCTGCTCATTCTGTTACAAACAGCGGCTAAATATTTTTAAAATCATCTCACATGAAACACCGTAATTTCTGGCATACAAGTGGAATTTTTGCGACCAAGATTAACAACCAGAAAAAGTAGTTAGGTCCACTTATACACCAAAACGATGCTGCTTGAATTTTTACGCTACATGCTTACACTATATACTATGTCAACTTGGAAAAT
>NW_026336272.1:0-715 GCF_001194135.2 Octopus bimaculoides | reverse complement strand
ATTCATATTCATATATATATATATATATATATATATATATCTATCTTTCTATCTGTTTATTTATTTTATCGATCTATCAATTCATCTATCTATCTGCATACATATATATATATTTATGTTTGTGTGCACACGCTCGTGCGTGTATGCATGCGCGCACACACGCACAGATATATATATATATATATGCCTACAAACAAACAAATATACAAAGAGAAGAGAAAGGAGGTTGTTACTCAAGCAGACAGAAGATGACCTTAAAGACGTCGAATGCAATAATTTTTCTCTTATCCGAGCAAGAATTCCAATATTTATGGACATTAGTTCAGTATTTATTTGAATATCATTGTCCTTTTAGCATAGCTATCTTGACAGTTCGGCTTCCTCACATGACATCTTGTTGCCCCGATGCTTTAAATTGTTGCTGCTGTTGTTGTTATTGTTGTTGATGGTGGTGGTGGTGGTGTGGCAGGGTGGTGTGGTGGAGGTGGGTGTAGTTTCTTGAAACGGTAAGTCTGATATCCACGTTTTCTTTGTCATTATTTGGAACACGATGTAAAACTAAATTTTCATTTCTCATCTACGACATATATTATATTTATACTCTTCTAGCTTACAGCTCGCATTCTACTGGGTCTCTAAAACATACATATATAATTACAAGCATACATGTATGCATTTGTATATATATGTATATATATATATATATATATATATA
>NW_026336271.1:0-391 GCF_001194135.2 Octopus bimaculoides | reverse complement strand
TTGTGAGGATGACTCAAACTAGTAGGCACGCGTTCTAAGTGCTCAAATAGTTGTTGCACCAAAATTGCAGATTGAACAGCAGTTAACGATATGTTTATGTGATGTTCTTGTTCAAAACGGCTAAAATAAGCCAACCTTTGAGTCAGTAGGTGAAGGTTAAAGCAGCGAGGAAAAGCAAATGTTTAAGGAACGCACGATTGCGGATTAATTTGTCAGTGTGCCCTTTAGTTTAACTGGTAAAGCACTTGACCTGAAATTAAAGGGATGTGAGTTCGACTCTAATGGCTGGTTGCTGAAAAGTATATCCGCTTTGTATGGACATCCTATCCAATCAATGCTGCTCTGTCAGCGTTTATGCGTGTTGAAAATTGATATTTTCATCTTCATATAT
>NW_026336270.1:0-437 GCF_001194135.2 Octopus bimaculoides | reverse complement strand
ACATGACGTTGCAAAACAACATGGACAAAATGATAAACAAGGTACAAAAAGCACACAAGCCACATAGAGAACATTTTCTTCATCAGCTGTCACCATTATAACACTGGCGTTTCGAAGAGGGATAAATATGTATTCACATTCGGGTATGTAAATTTTGGAAGTGTTGGTTGGATATCTGTTGCACGATGACGCTTGATCGTGTACATATTTAACCCTAGCACTTTCAAATTTTATATTTGAAATGCTGCACTGATGATGAGAAATAAGTTCGTAAATATACTTTAATCTCGAAACGCGTATGTGGCTAATCCGAGTCGTGTGGATTCATTATTTTTCTTTTTTCCTACGTGAAAAAAAAGTGTGTTTACTGTCTGGGAGATTCTTACTGTAGTAGAAAAGGAATTTTTAATTCCTATTTCTAAATTCGGTATGTGGTG
>NW_026336269.1:0-207 GCF_001194135.2 Octopus bimaculoides | reverse complement strand
CCCATTCAAACTGCTCCAACCCTTGGAATATCATCCTCGCTGTATGTGGCCGAGCATTATCCTGAAGGAAGAACACATTTCGTCTTGACACCAAAGATGGTCGTTTTTCTTCTATCGCCGACTTAAGCCGCTCAAGCTGCTTGCAGTGGATCTCCTTTCTTATCGTTTGGTTTGAGTTTAAAAGTTCAAAGTCGACTAGACCTTTCA
>NW_026336268.1:16233-18766 GCF_001194135.2 Octopus bimaculoides | reverse complement strand
ATATATATATATATGTATATACACACACACACATATACATACATGTAAAAGAATGTTCACAACACGGACTTATACATATAACAATATATACGCACAGATACACATCCACACATGTACACGCATACACACATACGAATGTGTGTGCGTGTGTATGTGGATGTATATATGTGTGTATGTCGAACGAAAAGAATACGTACACCCAGTAGTTAGGGTTAGGGGTCAGTGTTAGGGTTTAGGGTCAGGGTTTTCGTTACACCGAAAACGGGTGGTGTACGTATTGTTTACCTCCGCCCGTGTGGATACCCTTAATGTTTCCTGAAGTAGGAAGAAAGCCTGAAATATTGGAGGAAGGTGCGTCTCTGTGCTGAAATGGTCCCTATTTTTATCGACCCTAAAAGACTGGAAGGCAAAGCCGACCCCGTCGGAAAAGAGGGGTAAAAATCCCGCCAACCGTTTTATATTGCGTTCTATCGATTTTGCCAGCTCGCCACCTTTTATCAAGAAATATCAATAATAAAAACGGTTTCAAAGTTTGGAACAAGGATGGAAGGTAAAATCGACCTCGGCAGAATTTGAACTCAGAACGTTAAAGACGGACGAAATGCCGCCTAGTATTTTATCCGGCGTATTAACGATTTTGCCAGACCGTCGCCTTTATAACTATAATCCTTTCTTCTAAAAATACAAGGCCTGAAATTTTGCCGGCGGGAACTAGTCGAATATATTGACCCCAGTGTTTCACTGGTGCTTAATTTATCGATCCCGTAAGGGTGAAAGGTCAAGAATCCACCCCGGCTTTTATTATTAATATTAACAAAAACCCTTACTTCCATGGGCCCAGGACAAGCAACCTTAGCGGGAAAGCAATTTGTGAATTACATCAACCCTAATCCTCAAATAGTACCCTATTTTAGCGATAGGCAATGTTGACCCTGGAGGAATTTGAACTCAGAACGTAAAGACGGACAAAATGCTGTTTGGTATTTTGTCCGGCGCGCTTAATGCCTTGGCCACCTTTCTGTCGTCTTTCATTAAACCAATAATAAACAGAACGAAATTTAATATGGAATCACTAGAGACCACCACTATCTATTTAAACATACACAGACACACACACGCATTGACGTATAAATGCATGGACCCTCTGGGCAGGTGCCCTTGGCTCCACTTGTCTCAAATCATACAAATATTGCATATACATACACACCTGTCTATCTATCTGTCTGTCTGTCTGTCTATCTCTCTTTGTCTCTCTCTCTCTCTCTCGGTCTATCTCTGTCTATCTACACATGCAGACACACTGCTATATAAAGACATATATACACACATCGATACATTTAAGCACATACACTGAAATATATATTTATACACACACACACACATATATATATATATACATACGTACACACACACAAACACTTACAGACACACACATCCACTACATTCCGAAACACATTCACACGTAAACATCAACTTACACACGCGCATACCCAAACACACACACACACACAAAATACATAAAATACAGACACACACGTATATACACGCACATAAACACACAAACATACATATATGTACTCGTACATAAACACGAAAGCTATAAATACAGGAACACCCACATATATATACACACATATAAACACACAAAGTTAGATAAAAATACACACACACACATGCGGTACGAACTTTTCTGAACAACTTCGTTACGAGTTCAAACTACGTTCACTGACCTGACGTCGGTTATGGGTCCAGTAGAGTTCCCATTTTGAGGTTTAGACTTCAGACAGCATATCCTAGACAAGGACAGCCACCCAGGTACATCCATGGACGGAGGTGGACAGTCGAGTTTCAGTGCTGGACCAATAGAGCGCACCTCAACCTCACCTCCCTGTCTAATTCTCTTCTCTCTCTTGATGTCGGCCACCTTTACCGACTAATTTTATCGTCTGCCTACCTTCCAGTCCTCACTCACTCTCACACTCACAAAAACGCCCTCTCGTCTGTCAGCCTTTCACTCAGTATTCACTCTCTTCCTCTCTATCGTCTGCCAAAACTTCCAGTCCTCACTCACACGCTTCTACACTCACACTCCCTTCTCCTTCCTATCGTCTGCCTGCCTTCCAATCGTCACTCACACACTCTTTTCTCTCGTCTGCCAGCCTTTCATTCTTCACTCACGTACGTCCTCTTTTCTTTCTTTGTCACTTTCCTTCTTTGTTACTTTCTTTCTTTGTCACTTTCTTTCTTTGTCGCTTTCTTTCTTTGTTACTTTCTATCTTCGTCGTCACCTTTAAAGACTTGTCTTTCTTTATTTCTTTTATCGTCTGCCAACCTTCCAATCCTCACTCACTCATTCAATCACACACGTTCTCCTTTCTTTATCGTTATTTTTTACATATTTTAGCCATCAGAGTGCGGCCAAGCTAGAGTACCACCTTCAAGAATTTTTAGTTAAACAAATCAAACCCAGTACTTATTTTTTTTTACACTTTATACTTATTTTATCAGTTTTATTTTTGTCAAGCAATGATGG
>NW_026336268.1:13766-15869 GCF_001194135.2 Octopus bimaculoides | reverse complement strand
GTAAACACACCAGCATCGGTTCTCAAGCGATGTTGGGGGGACAAACACAGACACACAAACATATACACACACATACATATATATATATATACGACGGGCTTCTTTCAGTTTCCGTCTACCAAATCCACTCACAAGGCTTTGGTCGGCCCGAGGCTATAGTAGAAGACACTTGCCCAAGGTGCCACGCAGTGGGACTGAACCCAGAACCATATGGTTGGTAAGCAAGCTATTTACCACAAAGCCACTCCTGCGCCTATATATATATATATATATATATATACAGAGTGCGATGGATAAATTATCACCATCTTATATTATTAATTTTGTACATTTGCATTGTTTGTTTTTTTATTTTGTCAACTACACGGTATAGTAGGGTCAGTTGGGCACTGTCTGTGAGAAAACCAGCACCATAACGCAATTCACTCTGCTAGAAATGACAAGCTGTATTGCTTGACATTCTTGCCAGAAGCTCCGATACAAACATTTCGGAGTGTTTGGGTGTCAATCTGAGGAAGGTGCAATTCGAAGACATGGGCCGAGAGGGATAAAACTCTAACATCCAGTCAACATCATGGTGTTTGGAGTGATCACTAGTGATGGTGACATTATGACTCCATTCATCTTCCCACGTGGCCTCAGACTCAACATGGAGACCTACATCAAGTACCTGGAAGAGATAGCGCTGCCCTGGGTGAAGAGGGTGGAAAATGTTGCAAGGATGTAAACACACCAACACCGGTTGTCAAATGGTGATGCGAGGACAAACAGACACAAAGACACACATACATACATATATATATATATACATACAAACATATATATATCATCATCATCATCATCACTGTTTAACGTCCGCCTTCCTTGCTGGCATGGGTTGGACAGTTTGACTGAGGACTGCCGGCTCCAACCTGATCTGTCAAGGTTTCTGCAGCTGGATTCCCTTCCTAACGCCAACTACTCCAAGAGTGTAGTGAGTGCTTTTTATGTGCCACTGGCTTGAGGGCCAGTCAGGTGGGCCTCACATGGATTATATTTGGATAGTGCTTTTTATGTACCACCGGCATGATGACTAGTCAAGGGGTACTGGCATCGGCCACGTTTGGATGGTGCTTTTTACATTCCATAGGCACAGGAGTCAGTTAGGGGTACTGGCCACAGCTACGATATTGGTTTTACTTGACTCAACAGGTCTTCTCAAGCATATCATATCACCCAACGCAGGGGTTTTCAAACTTCTTGACTTGCGGACCACTTTATATTATAAACGCTTATGAAATTTATACATAAATATTTGCTTAAAATAGCATATATTTTTACATTTATTTATTTAACAGTATTTAACAAATAGGTTTGTTGTCAATTAAAAGATTTCGATTAAAAAACATATAAAATCAAATTGCCCATAAAAAGTATTTGCTGTCCACGGACCCTCTGTCATGTCCTTGCGGACCCCCTGTGGTCCGTGGACCACAGTTTGAAAACCCCTGACCCAACGCATCAGGGGCACTCTTAACAGGGTCGAACATGCGTGGCTGTGATCTCACTTTAGTTGCTGGGTCTTCTCAATCACAGCATATCTCCAATAGTCTTGGTTTCCTGTCATTGCCTCTGTGAGGCCCAATGTTCAAAGGTCATGTTTCACCACGTCATCCCATGTTTTCCTGGGTCTACCTCTTCCACAGGTTCCTTCTACAGTTAAGGAGTGGCAATTTTTCACACAGCTGTCCTCATCCATACGTAACACATGACCGTACCAGCGCAGTTGCCTCTCTTGCACACCACAACTGATGCTTCTTAAATCCAACTTTTCTCTCAGAGCGCTTACGCTCTGTTGTGTATGCACACTGACATTACACATCCAGCAGAGCATACTGGCTTCATTTCTTTCAATCCTACGCATGTTCTCAGCAGTCACGGCCCATGTTTCACTGCTGTGTAGCATCATACAGTCTGCCTTTCATCCTGAGCGAGAGGCCTTTAGTTGCCAGCAGAGGCAGGAGGTCCCTGAACTTTGTCCAGGCTATTCTTATTCTAACTGCTACACTCTCAGACCAACCACCCCCACTACAGACTTGGTCGCCTAGGTAGCGGAAGCTATTA
>NW_026336268.1:13449-13756 GCF_001194135.2 Octopus bimaculoides | reverse complement strand
ATCCCATGTTTTCCTGGGTCTACCTCTTCCACAGGTTCCTTCTACAGTTAAGGAGTGGCAATTTTTCACACAGCTGTCCTCATCCATACGTAACACATGACCGTACCAGCGCAGTTGCCTCTCTTGCACACCACAACTGATGCTTCTTAAATCCAACTTTTCTCTCAGAGCGCTTACGCTCTGTTGTGTATGCACACTGACATTACACATCCAGCAGAGCATACTGGCTTCATTTCTTTCAATCCTACGCATGTTCTCAGCAGTCACGGCCCATGTTTCACTGCTGTGTAGCATCATACAGTCTGCC
>NW_026336268.1:7462-7979 GCF_001194135.2 Octopus bimaculoides | reverse complement strand
TATATATATATATATATATATATTTTTTATCGTTTTATTTTTTCCAGTTTTCATTTTACTTACCTGTAATCACGTTGGATACTTTGTTGTCACACCTGACCTGAAACCTCACACCTGTAGAGTAAAAAAACGAACTACGAATGGTGTGCATGTGCTGTAACCTTATAATCAAGACACGACTTCTTCGTAGGTGGAGATTGACATCCAATCCTTTTTGATGGTGTTATGAACAAAAAACAAAAAACAAAATGATTAAAAATGTATATAAAACTACATTTTGGGCATATGTCATCATCATCATCATCATCATCATCGTCATCATCATCATCATCATCGCCACCACCATCATCATCATCATGTAAAAAGCACCCACTACACTCTCGGAGTGGTTGGCGTTAGGAAGGGCGTCCAGCTGCAGAAACGTTGCCAGATCAGATTGAGCCTGGTGCAGCCTCCTGGCTTCCCAGACCCCAGTCAAACTGTTCAACCTATGCCAGCCTGGAAAATGGATGTTAAA
>NW_026336268.1:5001-7228 GCF_001194135.2 Octopus bimaculoides | reverse complement strand
CCACTTATGCATGCTTTTCCTTCATTGGACACTAAACTCTGCTTGTGAAGACCTGTTGAGGTAAGTGAAATCGAAATCAAATTCGATGACTGGCATCTGTGCTAGTGGAGTGCTAAGAGCACCATCCGAGCGTGACCATTGCCAGAGCAGCTGACTGGCTTCCATGCTGGTGGCACGTAAAAAGCACCATTCGAGCGTGATCGTTACCAGCGTCGCCTTACTGGCACTTGTAAAAACATTTGAGTGAGGGCATTGCGAGTGCCACTGGACTGGCTCCTGTGTAGGTGGCACATAAAAAACACCATTTGAGCATGGCCATTGTCAGTATAGCCTGACTGGCCTTCATGCCAGTGGCACGTAAAAGAACCCACTACACTCTCGGAGTGGTTGGCGTTAGGAAGGGCATCCAGCTGTAGAAACTCTGCCAGATCAGATTGGAACCTGGTGCAGCCATCTGGTTCGCCAGTCCTCAGTCAAATCGTCCAACCCATGCTAGCAGGGAAAGCGGACGTTAAACAATGATGATGATGATGATATATATATATATATATACATATATATATATATATATATGTATATATATGCTGTTGCATAATTCAGTGATTTGGACTGGATTTGTAAACAATATACAGTATAACATTATGTTGTAGTACAATTAGCATAAAGCTGTTGGCTTTTGGATACAAATTTGTGCTCAAGGTGTGAACAGTTTAATATATGTTAATTTATGTGGGACAAACAGGGCATATAATCTTGTGACTACAATTCCATACAGTAGCGTGATTGGGCGAGCGGGAGGCTGCGCAAAGGAAAGTGTGAGAGCAGGGATATGTGTGTGTGTGTGTGTGTGTGTATGTGTGTGTGTGTGTGTGTTTGAATATATATGTATGTGTATATATATATATATATATATATATATGTAGGGTGTGGTGAATAAACTGTTGTTTAAATTACGCAAAAATGAAAATAACACTGACAACTCATTTTAACCGATATCTTTACCAGAATTACATAAAAATATCTTGAAATACTAAAAAGTAAATGTATTCAATAAAATCCCCATTGGCTTCAATCACGGCCTCCAGACGACTCTAGCATCTCCTGCAACTCTTTTGGACGGTCTCCTTGTTTAAGTTGGTCAACGTTGCCATAAACCTTGTCTTAGGGTTCATCTTCGGTGTGACAAGGAGTTTTGTTGGTCTCTCGCCCAACTGCACCTAACTAATAATTTTGGGAGGTTAAGCAGTTGTGGTCGATGAAAAAGGTGATAATAGTACTAATAATTGTCGGAGCCCTGGGAACAGCGAGCAAAAATCTCGAGAAGTACGTGGAACAAATAGGGGCTGAAATAAGGGTGGAGCACTTGCAGAAAACAGCACTGTTGCAGTCTGGCCAGATGTTCAGGGTGATGTGCTCCACCCAGCATTAAATTCCGGTACGTGCGTTTGTGCATTTTAGGGTCTACCAATGGTATATCAACTCATTGAGATGGTGTTCCTTTTTCTATCAATTTCTGACCCTGAAGAATTGTTCAATTAACTATATTCACATTATTTACATTTGACAGATATTTGTCTTTATCTTGTTTGTTGTTGATATTATTATTATCATTATTATTATTATTATTATTATAATTACTATTATTATTATTATTATTACTATTATTATTATTATTATTATTATTATTATTATTATTGCCTTTGCGCAGCTTCTAACGCTGGAGATGTACTACGGTGTCAGCTGTTCACTACCAGTGAACTAAGGTAACACCCCTTATTTTTCGAGCATCTTCCAGAGTATTCGAGCGGTTCCAAGCAGTGCTGTTTTCTGCAAGTGTTCCACCCTTATTGCAGCCCCTATTTGTTCCACGCACTTCTCGAGATTTTTACTCACTGTTCCCAGGGCTCCGACAATTATTAGTACTATTATCACCATTCGCGCGTGATCGTTACCAGCGTCGCCTTACTGGTACTTGTGCCAGTGGCACGTGAAAAATCATTTGAGCAAGGCTGTTGCCAGTGCCGCTGGACTGGCCTTCGTGCCGGTGGCACGTAAAAGCACCCACTACACTCTCGGAGTGGTTGGCGTTAGGAAGAGCATCCAGCTGTAGAAACTCAGTCAAATTAGATTGGAGCCTGGTGTAGCCATCCGGTTTCACCAGTCCTCAGTCAAATCGTCCAACCCATGCTAGTATGGAAAGCGGACGTTAAATGATGATGATGACACA
>NW_026336268.1:4489-4991 GCF_001194135.2 Octopus bimaculoides | reverse complement strand
AGCATGGAAAGCGGACGTTAAACGATGATGATGACACACACACACACACACACACATATACATATATATTCTTTTATTCTTTTACTTGTTTTAATCATTTGACTACGGCCATGCTGGAGCATTGCCTATAGTCGAACAAATCGACCCCCACCCATGACTTATTCTTTGTAAGTCTAGTACTTGTTCTATCAGTCTCTTTTGCCAAACTACTAAGTTATGAGGATGTAAACGCATGAACATCAGTTGTCAAGCGAGGGTGGGTGGGGAACAAACACATACATATATACATATGTGCATATATATGCATACACACACACACACACACACACACACACACACACATATATATATATATATACACATACTGGACGGGTTTCTTTCAGTTCCCGTTTACTAAATCCACTCGTTGAAGGTGCCACAGAGTGGGACTGAACCCAGAACCATGTGGTTGGGAAGCAAGCTTCTTACCACAGCCACACTTGCACAGCTCTTCGAAACGCCG
>NW_026336268.1:3056-3832 GCF_001194135.2 Octopus bimaculoides | reverse complement strand
TTTTGTTTGCAATGTCCTGTACCCAGATATGCACCTATACATACAGGTGGATGTCGGTATGCACATACCTGTACGTATATATGCATATACTCATTTACTATTTGTTTTTATATATACATATATATATATATATATATATCTGTGTGTGTGTGTGCGTGTGTCTGTGTGTGTTCGTGCATGTGTGTAAATACATACATACATACATATATATGTATGTATATATATATATTTGTGTGTTTGCGTGTGTGTGTGAAGGTGTGTTTAGTTGACGTAATGCAGGACAATTAATGACAATAGCAGGCAGGTGATAATTGTCATTTGGTGGTGTGTTTGTAGAAGTAGTAATGTAGGTATATGTCGTCCGGGTGGTGGTGGTGGCGGTGGTGGTAGTGGACGTGCGGATGGTAGCTGCAATATGTCTGGGCGTGGGTACCATAAAGTACAGCATGAGGTCCTCTCCCCGCTCCCCCACCCCACACGTCCTTCAAAATTAAACTTTCTTCTCTGTGACATTGTAGTAGTCCAGCCCACTGTATCACCACCACAACCACTATAACCACTAATACTAACTCCTATACTATACATTAGATAATGTAGTCCTAGATACACTATGCCTGAATAAAAGATGGGATGGTCACAGTTGGAACGTCTTTGGTCATAGGTCTGTCTGGATCAGGACTGACCTGGGGCTAAAACTATAGCTATTAATACTAACTCCTATACTATACATTAGATAATGTAGTCCTAGATACACTATGCCTGAATAAAAGATGGGA
>NW_026336268.1:1303-1873 GCF_001194135.2 Octopus bimaculoides | reverse complement strand
GTGCGGGGGCAGTCGACCTCGGGAGAATATGAACTCAGATCGTAAAGACGGATAAAGTGTCGCTTTGCGTTTCATCCGGCGCACTAACGATTCTGCCAACTCACTGCTTTAATAATAATAATTATTATTATTTCAAATATTTGCCGTAAGGGCAGCTTGGGGGAGATGGGGATGAGTCGATTAGATCGACCCCAGTACGCAACTGGTACTTGATTTATCGACCCCCGAAAGGCTGAAAGGCAGAGTCGACCTCGACGGAATTTGAACTCAGAACGTAACAGCAGACGAAATACCCCGGTAATTCCCGGCTGAGCACTCCACAGACACGTGTACCCTTAAACGTAGTTATCAGGGGATATTCAGCATGACACAGTGTGACAAGGCTGACCCTTTGAATTACAGGCACAGCAGAAACAGGAAGTAAGAGTGAGAGAAAGTTGTGGTGGAAGAGTACAGCAGGGTTCACCCCCCCCCTGCTGGAGCCTCGCGGAGCTTTAGGTGTTTTCGTTCACTAAACACTCACAACGCCCGATCTGGGAATCGAAACCGCGATCCTATGACCGCGAGTCC
>NW_026336268.1:0-985 GCF_001194135.2 Octopus bimaculoides | reverse complement strand
ACACACACACACACACACACACACACACACACATATGTATGGATCAAAATAGTTTGATTCATATTCGTTGGTACTCTTGAGTTTCAAGTGTGATGCTAATCGTCAGCCATTTTGAATTTGATCGATAGAAGTTGATTGTTATTACCGTTGGGTGGGCTTCGAATGGTCGAGGAAGGTCACACGGTGTCGTGGTTTATTGTTGGCATATGGATAGCAGTTAGATGGAAAATGCCGCATGGTGAACAGGAAATTGATCTGAAAGGACATGTGGTCAACATCCTGTCCTCCACGTGGTCAATTTCCTGGACATTAATATATACTGGACACACGGACATAAAATTATGTGGCAACCCTACTAACTCAAAATATATTCTCACTGTACTTCCATAGACTCACAACATATTCCCACAATTTTCCCACTGACTTACAACGTATTCCCACAGTTCAATCAGTCTCCCAAAATTTGACGACACGTTCCCACAAGTCCATATCCCCATATTCCCATAATTCTTCTATAGACTTGCATCCTTCTCACAGACACATCACGTTCCCACATTCCAACAATCTTCCTGCAGACTCGTATATATCTCACCATTGCAGAGGTGGACCCAAGGCGTGTGTAGGGTGGGGGCACGTGACCCCACCCAAGAAAATAAGTGCACACTTCTAAATAATGTTACCACGCCCTTTCTCCTGGAACTGTATTCCATTCTGACCTTGTGTCCCTTCGAAAAATTCCTGGGGTCGCGCCCGCATTGTGTCCCCACAGACACCAACACATATTCCCACACACCTACAATCGCCCTATTGATTCAAAACGTATTCAAACAGTCCCACAGTCTTCCCACAGACCCACAGTACAATAGCCCATCATTATAGTCCCACAGACAAAGGTAGAGACTCTACCAACAACTCACTAACGCATTCCTCCGATCTCACAAACGGATAATGTATTCCCACAAACCTATAATACATTCCCACAAAC
>NW_026336267.1:0-416 GCF_001194135.2 Octopus bimaculoides | reverse complement strand
TTGGGGGGGGGCGTTTTTATATGCAATTACAGGGATAAGCAATTACATTAATCTCATGGATTATTCAATACTTTTGTAGAGTTGAAATTTATTATTCTTAAACAAAAACATTACTGACAGTGATTTCGAAGTTTAGGCCAATTTACGCCATCGCTGGAGGAAGTTCCTGCCAACATTATTCGTGTTTTCTTTAAGAATAATAAAGAAGTAAATATATTTATGTGGGTATGTATGTATATATGTGTTAGTGTACGTATATATATATGTATGTATGTATGTATCTTCTTTTTAGACTGGAGCGAACACATGTTACGATGAAGTAGAGGAATTTGAAAAGACAACACGAAAACGGTTATTTCTCCAAAGACAACGTTTATATACCAAAAAAATTTTATAACATTTTTCTGACATAATTT
>NW_026336266.1:0-241 GCF_001194135.2 Octopus bimaculoides | reverse complement strand
ATACACATATTTATATATAAGTTCTTGGTGCATCGGAAATTTCTCGGAACTAATACGCTTCCCTTCAGTTCTGTCGTCTATGAAATTCCTAAGGTTTTGGACAGTACATCCAGTTTCTTCTAGCAATTGGTTGGCGTAATTCTATTTGTGTGCTACCTCTTCCCATTTTAGCATGTGAAGGTCACCACAGAGGAAATTATACTGTTAGCTACCCATGTTACGCCAGCATTGGCCAACAAAT
>NW_026336265.1:9334-9885 GCF_001194135.2 Octopus bimaculoides | reverse complement strand
CTCCAGCATGGCCGCAGTCAAATGACTGAAACAAGTAAAAGAGTACAGTAGGCACGTGCTGTTTTGATTCTCAACCAAAACTGTCTGACGAATGGGAACATGAAACTCGGAGTAACAGTTTTGATGATATTGTAGTGGCGTGAAATTATAGCTGCCATTGAGGAAGTACTATTCTGCGCATGTGCAAGGGACTTCACCACCGGAAGCCCCTCGAGTTGTGCATGCGTAGTAAAATTGGCGAAATGCTTAGCAGTATTTTGTCTGCCGTTACGTTCTGAGTTCAAATTCCACCGAAGTCGACTTTGCCTTTCATCCTTTCGGGGTCGATAAATTAAGTACCAGTTACGCACTGGGGTTGATGTAATCAACTTAATCCCTTTGTCTGTCCTTGTTTGTCCCTTCTATGTTTGTCCCCTTGTGGGCAATAAAGAACATGACAGCTTTGGCAAGAGTCTTATACTTATAGCCTTTCAGCTGACCAAAGCCTTGTGAGTAGATTTGGACTGGCTCTTGTGCGGGTGGCACATAAAATACACCAGTTTGAGCGTGGC
>NW_026336265.1:7726-8386 GCF_001194135.2 Octopus bimaculoides | reverse complement strand
GGTCTGTTTTGACATGGTTTTAATGGCTGGATTCCAATTTCCTTTATATTCCCTGTGAGCGTGGTGGCCGTTGCCAGTACCGCCTGACTGGCCTTCGTGCGGGTGACACGTAAAAAGCACCCATTACACTCTCAGAGTGGTTGGTGTTAGGAAGGGCATCCAGCTGTAGAAACTCTGCCAAATCAGATTGGAGCCTGGTGTTGCCGTCCGGTTTCACCAGTCCTCAGTCAAATCGTCCAACCCATGCTAGCATGGAAGGCGGACGTTAAACGATGATGATGATGATGATGATGATGAAAGTAGGCCATTGTAAGACTTGAATATTGTCTGGGACCCTAAGGAGTCACCTCAGCTATTTTGATACCAAGAAGCTTTGCAGGATTATGGGTTACCTGTGGCTGGATGATTTGAGAGTGTCAGCTCAGACTGGATTGTCCATGTTGCTAAGTTTACCAGGCTAGACCCAGATTCACTGAAGATCGAGCTGGGTTGACCGCTCATGCTGGACGATCACATGCTTACATAGTCACAGCAGATAAGGAGGTGTCTCGCAGAGATGGGGACCGACTAGGAGTCTGCTTGACAGGTCATCCAGGAGGACCCAGGAATATACCAACAAATGGGGAATGCAGTGACGTGCTGCAACAATGCTTCCCTCCC
>NW_026336265.1:3932-6655 GCF_001194135.2 Octopus bimaculoides | reverse complement strand
TTGTTTTGTTGTGAGTTCCTCTAACACAGGGGTTTTCAAACTGTGGTCCGCGGACCACAGGGGGTCCGCAAGGACAAGACAGGGGGTCCGTAGACAGCAAATACTTTTTATGGGCAATTTGATTTTATATATGTTTTTTAATCGAAATCTTTTAATTGACAATAAACCTATTTGTTAAATACTGTTAAATAAATAAATGTAAAAATATATGTTATTTTAAGCAAATATTTATGTATAAATTTCATAAGCGTTTATAAGGGGGTCCCTAAGGTAAAGCCTGAAATATAAAGGGGTCCGCAAGTCAAAAAGTTTGAAAACCCCTGATCTAACAGACTAATAGTCCAAAACTTTGAAGAAATCATTGCCAACCTTTATTTTGTAAATGTCTAATTACCACAAATAGTATTTGGTGTATTACACTGTGTAACATGATTTTTGTCCTTGGGTAGCAACAGTTATTCTCTACTTGCATACCCCTGGAACAGGGGTATGCAAGTAGATTTCTTATGGAATTCACAGCCTGCACTGAGAGTTAGGTTTCATATATGAGTGCCTTTATGTAAACAGTGTGATTGAGATAAAAATAAAAAAAATAGATAATGGGTGTATATCCATGTTTCAGGAGTTATTGTTCTTTCATCAGTATCACATATAACCTATCAACTATCCACAAACGTATTGCATAAATTACCCAGTAAATTAGTGATGGAATAATATAACACTATTGGATAGACCAATTTACTTTGTATCTACATTGTAGTTTATATTGGTATATTATATAACGTTATTTTGCATAGTATTGTTGTTATGTGTTGACATTACTGTATTTATATTGGAGATTATCATGTAATGATATTTGGTAAGCTGTTGTTTGTCGTATGTTGACACTATTGTGTTTTTATTGTAGTTTATATTGGGATTATGCTTTGACTATATACGTCGATGAAATTGTTTACATCCACTGTCACCAACAACGTAAGTAGGAAGTTTCAACCTTAACGGTTATCATGGTGACGATGAGTTAATGAGTTTCTCTATGTCATCCACTGATTCATTCACACACACACACACACACACACACACACGTTCTCTCTCTCTTCTCGTCTCTCCCCCTCTCTCTTCTCGTCTCTCCCCCTCTCTCTCTCTCCTCTTGAAATTTACAAGCATGGCTGTGTGGTAAGAAGCTTGTTTCCCAGCCACATGGTTCCAGGTTCAGTCTCGCTGCATGGCACCTTGGGCAAGTATCTACTATAAGCCTCGGGCCGACCAAAGCCTTCTAAATGAATTTGGTAGAGGGAAACTGAAAGAAGCCTATCGTGTGTGTGTGTGTGTGTGTATCTTTGTCCACCACCGCCACTTGACAACCAGTGCTGGTGTGTTTACATCCCTGTAACTCAGTGGTTCAACAAAAGAGCCTGATAAAATAAGTACCAGACTTTAAAAAATGAGAACTGAGACCAAGTCATTCAATTAAATAATTCTCCAAGGTGGTGCCCCAGCATGGCCACAGTCTAATGACTGAAACAAGTAAAAGATAAAAGATATGTTTGAATATAACGATGATGGAATACAGTGTGGAATTTAATAGAACATTTGGTGGAATATGGTGAAAAATTGTTTAGAAGCATTGTGGAATAGACCGTTTATATTCTGGAATTCCTCTTGTTCTTTAGATCAGGGGTTTTCAAACTGTGGTCCGCGGACCGCAGGGGGTCCGCAGACCGCAGGGGGTCCGCGGACCGCAGGGGGTCCGCAAGGAGAAGACAGGGGGTCCGTGGACAGCAAATGCTTTTTATGGGCAATTTGAGTTTACACTCAACACCACCACTACTACTACTACAACCTTCACCCTCACTCTGCTGATCATAAGAACCTGTATAAGTGGTACTTCTCTCACCCTGCACTCAACACTTCCACTGCTGCTACCCTCACTCACAACTCTCACTCTACTGTTAATGAGGACACACATTTGAAGTAGTAGTCGTGGTGTTGAGTGCAAGGTGAAGTGTCACTTACATTTGAAGATAGTAGTAGTAGTAGTAGTAGTAGTAGTGGCAGTGATAGTGATGGTGGTGGTGGAGGTGTTGAGTGTAGGGCAAGAGGTGTCACATTTGAAGTAGTAGTGGTGGTGTTGAGTGCAAGGTGAAGTGTCACTTACATTTGAAGATAGTAGTAGTAGTAGTAGTGGCACCACACTACTTCAAATGTGTGTTTGTCCATACATTAATACAAGGTAGACATAGCAGTTCAATATATAGAGATCAATATACAGATCTTGGCCCTGATGCTCAGAGTACGATTTCTCAAGATGTTATACAGTTCTGAGAATCCAGATTTTACCAGCTCTATATATGCAGTGTGGAGGTGCAATGGCCCAGTGGTTAGGGCAGTGGACTCGCGGTCAAAAGGATCGCGGTTTCGATTCCCAGACCGGGCATTGTGAGTGTTTATTGAGCGAAAACACCTAAAGCTCCACAAGGCTCCGGCAGGGGGATGGTGGCGGAACCCTGCTGTACTCTTCCACCACAACTTTCTCTCACTCTTTCTTCCTGTTTCTGTTGTGCCTGTAATTCAAAGGGTCAGCCTTGTCACACTGTGTCATGCTGAATATCCCCGAGAACTACGTTAAGGGGACAGTGTCTGTGGAGTGCTCAGCCACTTGCACGTTAATTTCACGAGCAGGCTGTTCCGTTGATTGGATCAACTGGAACCCTCGACATCGT
>NW_026336264.1:0-539 GCF_001194135.2 Octopus bimaculoides | reverse complement strand
AATAGCAGCCAAGTCCCGCACAATACATAGTCATCTCTCTCCTATACCTAGAAATAGCAGCCAAATCCCGCACAATTCATAGTCATCTCTCTCCTAAACCTAGAAATAGCAGTCAAATCCCGCAGAAATCAAGGACATTTCTCATTCATAAGACAGAAGAGGAACAATGAATTGAGGCACCAAAAAGCGAAAGTCTCCAGAATTAAAAACAGAATATTTTCATTAATACTTACGGAAATGTCTCATAAAGGATAGTGTTGTTTATATATGTGTGTATATGGCAATTGAGAAACGTATTTTAAGAATTCTAAATGGATTTGTTATTATCAGCTGATTAAAAGAAATTCATTGAAAAGACATTGAACTGGAAGTCAACATCAATCAGGAATCACGTTTCAATGCGCATGCGTATATTCCACGCCTGAAATATTTGAAACAGTAATGTCTAATTATCTCCCTTTACGTATTATTATATTCTATTCTATTTTAGGCACAAGTGGAGGCGCAATGGCCCAGTGGTTACGGCAGCGGACTCGCGG
>NW_026336263.1:0-741 GCF_001194135.2 Octopus bimaculoides | reverse complement strand
AAGGGATATACTCTTTATGTTGCGTGTCTCGTTTCTCTGTTTGTTTTTTCTCCGTTGTTCGAAAAAAGTTCGTTTTCTGTTTTCGTTTCTCATTGTTTTTAACGTATTTTTTTATGTCCTGTAGCCATATATGCATGTATGTATACATATAAATGTAGGTATGTACATATATGTATGTATATATGCATATATCTATATATTATTTATCTTATTATTATTATTATTATTATTATTATATATATAAATGTAACACATGCGGACTGTTGGCGAATTTTTTCTTCTGTCTTCCTTTTCTCCTGGACTTTCCTCTGTCTACTCTTTCTGAAGAAGAGCCTTGCTCGAAACGTAAAACACCATTTCTTTCTTTCTTTCGGCGTCGTATTGATATTTTGCATGTACTACGTCCTCGCTCTGTTGTTTTTTTTTGTTATTGTTGTCCTCCTTTCTTCTCCGTTTTTTTATTCATTCTCTGTCTGTCTGTCTGTCTGTCTGTCTGTGTGTGTGTGTGTGTGTGTGGTATAGATATATATTCATATATAATAGGGTACTAGCAGAGCTTATTAGTACCCTATTATATATAAATTTATTTCTATATTTTATTTATATTTATTCTTTCAAGCGAAGGCGCGTGGCTCAGTAGTTAGAGCGTCGAGCTTACGATCTAGAGGTTGTGAGTTCGGTACCTGCTTGCTGTGTTCTTGAGCAAGACACTTTATTTCATGTTACTCCAGTTTACTCAGC
>NW_026336262.1:0-263 GCF_001194135.2 Octopus bimaculoides | reverse complement strand
TGATATTCACGTGTATTGTATTATACCTTTAACTCAATTTTTTTCAGTTCTACGTTATCGGTTGAAACAATATATTCGTGTATAAAAATGTTATACTTTATGCTATATTTTTTATTTATTTCTTCTTGCGTTATTTTTCTGGCATTATTTCTTCTTATTCCTTATGTTTGACGGATTCCGTTGTATTTCTTATATAGGTTCATTGAGGGGGGTGGGTGATATGTTGAGTCGTTAACCCAGTCTTTTTATTCTATAACTAATAT
>NW_026336261.1:0-228 GCF_001194135.2 Octopus bimaculoides | reverse complement strand
ACGTACGTAGGTACGTACGTAGGTACGTACATACATACATACGTACGTAGGCACGTACGTACATACAGACATACGTACATAGGCACGTACATACACACATACGTACATACATGTACGTATGTGTGTATGTACGTATGTACGTATGTACGTATGTGTGTATGTACTTACATACATACGCACGTAGGCACGTACGTACATACATACATACGTACGTAGGCACGTACGTAC
>NW_026336260.1:460-909 GCF_001194135.2 Octopus bimaculoides | reverse complement strand
ACCAGCTATAGAGTAGTGATCTCTTTCATCATCAGAGAGAGAGAATTAAATAGGACCTTAATAGAGAGCTTTGCTCAACAACTGATATAAGATACAGAAGAAGGTTTAACCCTTTTCTGTTCAGATTATTCTGTCACATGTGATGTTTGTTTATTTGTATTGTTTTGAAATAATCATGCATTATCTTGTAGTTTAGAGATTTCACTGAAGCAGTTGTTTAGTATTAGAATGACATTGTAGGACTGAGGTGAGAGGCCAGATGCTAAAACAGCCCTGCTAATACCCCCAAACTTTGGACAGCAGTTCACCCAAATTTTTTACCAAACCCAGCCTAGATTTGTGGATGCGAGGGCCATTATCTCACTCCACCTCTGTCTCTAACCTTATTTAAATTCAGTTTCTTTGTTGTTCTGACTTGCATTTCTCGTTTATCTGCCTGCAGATATGTT
>NW_026336260.1:0-450 GCF_001194135.2 Octopus bimaculoides | reverse complement strand
TCGTGCATGGCTGCCCTTGTGAGCATGAGAGAACATGCTGCTGCCAAATACTGAAGCATATGTAACTGATGAAGTAAAGCCATACCAAGTCCAAGCTCATGTTCTTTCCTCTCATTATTGATTTGTCCTTGTATAACCCACCTCTGACTGTGCAGGACGTTGTATGAACAGGCAATGGTGGACATTTCAATGTGATTAACAATAAGAGTTGAAACACGAATGCATTGAAAACATCCCATCATTCATCATACGAAACTGCTGTAGATACTAGCTTTACTTTGTTTTGTACATCGCCTAACTACCCGCCTCAGTGGCTAGTCTAGCTAACTGATTATCTTAATGTACCTGCCCCTCCTGCTGTTGCTGTTATACACATGGTTTTCTTTACACCATATCATTTAGCATATTCCTTCCTTACCCATATTGGCACCAACCGTCCCTTTCTATATA
>NW_026336259.1:0-226 GCF_001194135.2 Octopus bimaculoides | reverse complement strand
TATATATATATATATATATATATATATATATAGTTTTATATGTATGTATGTATATAAATACCCACATATATATACATACATATATTTAAGTATGGTCAGGGGAGGGAGACATAGATATATATATGTTTTTAAGTATGTATGTACTTAGGTACTTATGTCTATTTGTGTATGATTGCATGTATGTATCTATACACACACACACACACACACACACACACACACACAC
>NW_026336258.1:0-538 GCF_001194135.2 Octopus bimaculoides | reverse complement strand
CACAACGCGTCGCCCGGTCCAGGAATCGAAACCGCAATCTTACGATCATGGTACTGACACCCTAACCACTAGGCCACGCGCCTCCACCTTTCGCCACAATATCGACACTCAAATCAGCCAGTTCGCTGACAGAGAGACAACTGCAGCACGAAGGACGGCGTAGCCTGATCAACATTCCAGCTTCGCAAATCCAACACCTTCAATGACTTACCAACAAAAACGTTTATGAGATATATATTTGATATCTTATCTCCCCTAGCAGGCCTGGTCATTTCCATAAGCAAACACTTGACAGTCCGCATCCCCTCAATCACACCTCTCAATCTTCGATTACGATACAGGTTACGACATCGGGTTTCGAACGTTAGCAACAGCAGACTTCTCGCTGCAATGAAAATTTATGTTTTCCCACGTTTCATGGCGCTGACTAAGTATTTGAAGCAATTCATCTGAGTGAGCTGGTCTTTCGCACGCCGACTCCCATTAGACCCCTTGGCTATCATCGATCCCTGTGATTCCTCGCTGACCCCTAGAAGGT
>NW_026336257.1:0-518 GCF_001194135.2 Octopus bimaculoides | reverse complement strand
TGTGTGTGTGTGTGTGTGTGTGTTGAGGCATATATATGTATGTATGTATATGTTCTTTTATTGTTTGATTTGTTTCAGTCATTTGACTGTGGCCATGCTGGAGCACCGCGTTTAGTCGAACAAGTCAACCCCCAGCACTTATTCTTTTGTAAACCTAGTACTTATTCTATCAGACGCTTTTGCCGAACTGCTAATGTTATGGGGATGTAAACACAACAACATCGGTTGTCAAGCGATGGTGGGAGGACAGACACACCATCATATATATACATATATGACAGGCTTCTTACAGTTTCTGTCTACCAAATCCACTCACAAGGCTTTGGTTGGCCCGAAGCTGTAGTAGAAGTCACTTGCCCAAGGTGCCATGCAGTGAGAATGAACCCGGAACCATATGGTTGGTAAGGAAGCTAATTACCACACAGCCACTGGTGCACCTATATATATATATAAATAATATATAATTGAAAAATTTGGAATCTACTATATATATATATATATATATATATATATATATA
>NW_026336256.1:0-572 GCF_001194135.2 Octopus bimaculoides | reverse complement strand
ATATATATATATATATATATATATATATGTATATATATGTATGTGCATACATATGTGTGTATATATATGTGTATATATATATGTGTGTGTATATATGCATATATGTATATATATGAATACACACACTCACACACAAACACACATATGCATATACGACAACCTTGTTTCAGTTTCCGTCTACCAAAACTCCTTACAAGGCTTTAATCGGCCCGAGGCTATAGTAAAAGACACTTGCTCAAAGTATCACGCAGTGGAATTGAACCCAGAACCGTGTTTTTGAGAAGCAAGCTTTCTACTACATAGCCACGCCTGCACTTATGAAAGGAAGCATTTAGCAAAATATCCCGGATGGAAAATAGAATCATCAGATTTTCATATGGAATTTTGTGTCCAATTCTAGAATTTCTCGTTTTGAGTGGTTTTCGTGCTCGTAATAATTTCTGTCAGAAACTCGTTGGAAGGTATATTATCGTTCCCTCACTTTATGACCACTTCCTTCATATATTGAAATAAATGGGGAGAAAATAATTGCCATAAACAGTCATACACACACACACACACACACACACACA
>NW_026336255.1:0-450 GCF_001194135.2 Octopus bimaculoides | reverse complement strand
AGAGTGTGTGTGTGTGTGTGTGTGCGTGTGTGTGTGTATGCGAGAGTGTGTGCGTGTGTGTGTGTGTGCATGATACAAACAAACTTCATAGAAGAATTACAGATCAAAGTAGGTGGGGTGCATTATTCATGAGGTTAATATTTCTATTTAGTTTTACAGCGGCCGTCTTTCATATAATCAAAATCTGGCTGCTGACAGAATTTTCTCCTGGTTCTTTAATAACTTAAAACTTAATGCATATTAATTTTTAAAATGGAATAACATTTAATTGAAAACATACACTTGCAAACACATATATATATATATACACGCATATATGTGTGTGTGTACATATACACATGTAGTAGCTTGTGAATGTATGTATATATTTACATATATTACTTTGTGTATGTACGCATATAGAAATATGTATACCTACACACAGAGAAAGAGGTAAATATTTATATTTAC
>NW_026336254.1:0-330 GCF_001194135.2 Octopus bimaculoides | reverse complement strand
AGACCCTTCGCTGAAATTGCTGGCCTTGTGCCAAAATTCGAAACCATAATTTGATAACAGTTTTAAGTGCAGTGTGAGCTCGATTATCTCCCTTCGTCTATTGACGATTCATTGTTTTTCTCTCTTCGCTAGTGGTTTGTGTGTGTGTGTTTTAGCTTATTAAATCTATTTCAACAACTTAGCGTTACTAAGACTTTTTGGTAATTTCTTATTTCTCGTATAGTAAACGCAATTTTTTGTTATCAAAATAATAAACAACATTAAATCAAATGAAGAAATATTTGCTGGAATTGATTCTCCACCCCGACATCTCAAACTATATTTGTTAAA
>NW_026336253.1:0-241 GCF_001194135.2 Octopus bimaculoides | reverse complement strand
ATATATATATATATATACGCACACGCATATACACACACATATATATATACATTTAAATGCATATAGGTACGTGTGTGTGTGTGTGTGCGCGCGCTTGAGAGTGTACATAAATATAAATGTATGTACGTATGTGTATATGTACATCTACACACCCATATACATACATTGGCACTTTTCCAGAACAATTTTGTGAGTATTTTCCAACTAGTTCGAAACTGCACATTGACGAGAAAGGGCTTTC
>NW_026336252.1:0-269 GCF_001194135.2 Octopus bimaculoides | reverse complement strand
ATATATACACACATATATATATCTATATACATATATATATACATATAAATTTGAAATAAAGATGTATTATTACCGTTATTGATTTCACCCTCTGCATGACCAACATACTCTGGGATCTTTAGTTGAAAATAACGTTTTAACATGTATTTCTAATGCATGTATTTCACTACATTAGCTCGTGTGTATCTTCATTGTGAGTTCATGGTGGTTTTGGAGACTTGGCTCAGATTTTAGCAAGTGGTATTACATACCCTACTGATTCTATATTT
>NW_026336251.1:0-375 GCF_001194135.2 Octopus bimaculoides | reverse complement strand
GTGTATGTGTGTGTGTATGTATGTGTGTGTATGTGTGTGTGTGTGTGTATGTGCGTGTGCATATTTATATATATATGAATATACGTCTGTGCATATATGTATGCGTTATTTATCTAACTCCATAAATACATATACATATGCATCAAAATGCGCAGAATAAACTATATGTACATCTATGTAATATATATACATATGCATGCATACATACACACATACGTATACACATATATACATATGTTTGTATATATACGCACGCGCGCGCACACACACTCGCTCATACACACTTGCGCGCATACACACACTCATGTAAACGCACGCGCAAGCACACACAGGCACATTCATTACACCGAGATGTGCATTCATGCATTCAGCAAT
>NW_026336250.1:2027-4648 GCF_001194135.2 Octopus bimaculoides | reverse complement strand
CTGTCTGTCTGTCTGTCTGTCTGTTTGTCTATTTACCTGTCTGTCTGTCTGTCTGTCTGTCTGTCTGTCCTCTCTTTTATATGCGTATGCAAAATCCGTATCTGTCTTTATCGAGCAGGTCATAAATACAATGCCACACTTATATTGTTATAGCTAGACTAAAAATAAAAATAAAATCATGGTAATACACACAATAACAATGACAACCAAACAAAATAAAACCGACATTAATAATAGTCCTTTCTACTGGAAGCACACAGCCTCAAATTTGGGGGAAGGGATTAAGTCGATTACATCGACTCCAGTGCGTAATTGGTACTTAATTTATCGACTCCGAAAGGATAAAAAGCAAAGTCGACCTCGGCGGAGTTCGAACTCAGCTTTTGTCTTCAGCCTTCGAAATTGGTCTCATCAATTCGTCAACTGGTTTCGTCAGTGTGTATTGATTAAAATGTTTGTCTTCCGTAGAGATTTATTACCTTTTATGCACTTCCTGCTCCTCGAGACAATTCATTCAGTATGCTCAATACATACATCTATCCACGCACAGTTACGTTCATACATGTACAACCTTATCCATCCACACACACACACACACACACACACTCGTACATTGTACACTTAAATCCCTCCCGATCTTTGGCAAGTTTTACCGTTCTCCATCGTGGGGTTTGCTTCTTGCTATTGCTTATTTATTTAATTATACCATTGAATTATACCAGGGTATCTTAGCTGTTCTTTCCAGCAAATAATTTATAACCAGCTTTAGATTATTATTATTATTATCATTACACGATTAAACCCAGCGTTTTTAGGTTTTGTGATTATTCCAACATATGTGTAAATAACAATTCTACTCTGTTATTAAGAATCGTAAACTTATTTTACATTATATTTTTTTGAAATACTAAAATCTCCGTGCTCCTATGAACGCTATGTGTCTTTCGAAACTCTAGGAACTATACTTTATAGCAGATAATCTATAACAGCCTCTGATTCTTATTGTCAAATTCCAGGTATTACATCTATTACATTTTTATAGCCAGTCCTTGAAATTATTACAGTCATTCCTTTATCCATGCTACCAACTACATTAATATCTATATATAACAAATTCCATTTTCGAGATAATAAATCTTATCATCACTGAACAATATATATTTTTCCTAGAATCCAGAGATAAATTTCTTTCTTCATTTTCCATCGAGCAACTTATCATCATTATTTCAATCGCATTGGCTTGTTCATGTGATTACCACAGGATTATCATCAACATATACAAATTATTACAATCATTTTACCAAGCATGCAAAAAAAACAAACAATACTAACTCGTTATTACGAATCATCCACCTACAGGATCATAGTTGCCATATCCAAACTATCATACTTCTTTTAACAAACATGCAATTAACAGTATCAACTTGTTATTACGTGTCATCCACTTACGTCAAAGTACATTTTAAGTCAATGAAAATTTCATATTACTTTGAACCATTTATATTTTTCCAATCCAAGAAAAGAACTTTTTAGTGTACGGTTACACATAAGGACTACTTCGGAGTGCTTGTTGATTAATTTGTTCTTACATAAAATCATCTCTTGAATTTCCCCAAGCACAAATTGCGTACTTTAGATTGTGCATCATACCGTTTCGGATGCCGACCAGGTGGTGAAGAACTTAATTTCTTTCTTTTTCATGCTATATACATGGTTCATGAGTGAAGTGGATTGACCCTTGCACCTGTTAGGAAATGATGCAATGTGAATTCAATGGCGGTTTTTGAAGCTGTCACTCCTTTCACCTACTTATGCATATGCATATTCATCGGTTTTCACTTATATATGTTCTTGGGCAAACAATTATTCTCTAGAGGACATGCATATATGTTTCTACATTTGCATTTTTTAGTCTCATTTCTTTCGCATCCTGGGTCCCCTTATTGTATTTCTTTTTCTATTTTGTTTCTTATTTTACTTACACTTATGTGTGTTGATATTATTGTTATTCCTGCATCTGTCGTCTAGCACTTCGTCATGTAATGCCATATTCATACTTTTCTATCCCGTTTTGTATATTAGTCTCCTCTGCTGTGCCAATGTTGATGTCTATATTAGCATTTTAAGGGTAAATATTTACTGGCTCCACATTGTCACCGTTCTCCCTCGTCTCTGGATTTGAACCATTCTAGACCCTATTTTCATATTCTAATTTCAGCACATTTAGTTTTCTATTATTAAACTTGTGGTTATAGTATTCTAGGTTATATGATGTAGCATATGAAAATTTTACTCTGTTTTTAAAGATCTTATAATATCTACATGACTTAGGAAAGTGTCTGTTTAATGTAGAGATAGATTCAGTAACAATTTTGGATTCCACTTGTAATCCGAATACCAGATTAAACTATAATGTCCCAATCTTCTCTAATTTATTATTGGGTTCATTGTATTTATCCAAGTTCCTTCTATTGCTATTTCTTCCTTCTGTCCCTGTTATTATTTTTGTCCTATTCTTATTAGAAATTTATCCTCGAGTCAGCTGCTAATGGTTTTTCTTCTAACCTACTATATTACTGTATATATACTATATATGTATGTATATATATATATATATATAT
>NW_026336250.1:0-358 GCF_001194135.2 Octopus bimaculoides | reverse complement strand
TATATAGTCATCCACAATGTTCTGAGTGTTTTTGAAAGATGGAAATAAAGTAAATATATTTGCAATGCAATACAGTATCCTACATTTTTTGGTAATGACTTTAGTTCATCTCTTCGCTTCAAAATTTCATCATCATAGAACTGGGCTGTCTTGGAAGATATATGTATGAATATACGTGCATGTGTGTGAGTATATATACGTACGTATAGGAGTGTGTGTGTAAATGTTGGTGTATGTATGTATATATGTACGTATGTAAATATATCATGTATTCGTGTGTGCATTTATATATGTGCATTTCTGGGTATATGTATGTACGGCTCTGTGTCTGTATGTGTGTTTATATATATATATATAC
>NW_026336249.1:0-349 GCF_001194135.2 Octopus bimaculoides | reverse complement strand
ACACACACACATGTAGATATATATGTGCACATATATATGTATATATAAGTAAGCAGAAGAGTAATTCTACCCAATTTCCTTCATATGCTGTACATGCCATACATTTCTTTATTAATGTTACTCATTATTTACCCACAGGCTCTCTTGACAAACACTCACTCCGCATTAGCAAAGAGTAACTTTTGATCGATTCGATTAGCATTTTCCGTAGCGTTGCATATTACTGCTTCATTGTTTGTGCACCTCTTTGACAAGGGAGAGAACCTTCTTTACATAGGACTGCTGTGTACGTTTTTGTTAGTGTAGGCTATTTCAATTTAATAAGATGACGTATATATAATATATATAT
>NW_026336248.1:0-320 GCF_001194135.2 Octopus bimaculoides | reverse complement strand
CTCTTTCCGCTCCTATTAGGTAGTTTATTACATTTATATATTGGTTTTGGAATTTGTATATTTTTCACTGAGAATTTATTGTTATTATTATATTTAGTTCTTTCCCTATCATTATTCTTTCTAGGTTTTTAGTTGCATTGTGTAGAAGTTTCCTCATTTTGTATTAATTGCGTATTATTGTTATAGTTAAGGTTATCTCCATTTCTTATTTTAGTATCGCATATAGTTTTGTTTAATTCCATTTGTGCTATGTATATTTTTAGTTTAGTACCCTTTACGTATTTGATATTTTGTTTAAATCCACTAGCAGCTCAAACCTG
>NW_026336247.1:0-298 GCF_001194135.2 Octopus bimaculoides | reverse complement strand
ACACACACACACACACACACACACACACACACACATATACGTCGAGCTTCTTTCAGTTTTCTGCTTACCACACAGTCACTCCTGCATCTATATACAATTATGAACTGCAATAGCAGAAATTTGATTTACTGCATCAAATGCTCGAATTGTGAAGAACTATATGTAGGTCAGACTGGAAATGCACAATCAGAACATTCACATGTGCACTGACAGCAAATTAGAGACCCGGTTGTCGAGTGGGTGGGAAGAAATGCAGACACAAAGACACACACACACACACACACACACACACACACAC
>NW_026336246.1:0-439 GCF_001194135.2 Octopus bimaculoides | reverse complement strand
TGCTGTGAAAATATGTTTGATAGATTTACAAATGTTTAGAAAAGTGAATGAAAAATACGATGTGATAGGAGATGAATTGAAAATGTTTGGCACGTTATATAAATGGAATAACAGTAATGTGGGTTTGTGTGTGTGTATGTATATGTGTGTGTGTGTGCATATGTATACATATATATGAGTGTGTATATATATATGTATGAGAGTATATATATCTATACATATGCTTGTTTGTGTATGCATATATATATGTATATGTATGCATGTGTGTATATATGTATACATATGTATGTGTGCATATACATATGTATACGTGTGTATATACATATATGTATATATATGTATGTATGTGTGTATATATATACACATATGTATGTGTGTGTCTATATATGTATGTATTTGTGTCTATATGTACATATGTGCGTGTGTGTGTGTGTATATA
>NW_026336245.1:0-334 GCF_001194135.2 Octopus bimaculoides | reverse complement strand
GAGGAGGAGGAGGAGGATAATAATAATAATAATAATAAATACAAAGTTATTTTTGTTTGATAGTCTGAAAAGAAAGGACAAAGCCCAAAGCTTTCGCAACTCACTCCTAGATTATTTAGGTAGGGACAAGGATTTTTTTTATTTAATCCCTTAGCATTCAGATTTACTCTGTTAAATGTAATGATTATTTATTCACATTATTTTCAATTAATTGTACATTATCTTACAACTTTGAGATTTTAATGATGTAATTGTTTTATTTTAAGAGTGATATTTCAGTGTGGGTGTGAGAGGCTGGATCTGGTCAGTTTGAACATAAAACAGGTAGAATACT
>NW_026336244.1:0-234 GCF_001194135.2 Octopus bimaculoides | reverse complement strand
CAAGGGGCTAAACATAGAGAGGACAAACAAGGACAGACAAAGGGATTAAAGTCGGTTAGATCGGCCCAGTGCGTAACTGGTACTTAACTTATCGACCCCGAAAGGATGAAAGGCAAAGTCGACCTCGGCGGAATTTGAACTCAGAACATAACGGCAGACGAAATATCGCTAAGCATTTCGCTCAGCATGCTAACGTTTCTTATTTCTTTACTGCTCACAAGGGGCTACACACAG
>NW_026336243.1:0-378 GCF_001194135.2 Octopus bimaculoides | reverse complement strand
TATGTCTCCACTGTCCTGTTTTTGTTACCAACTTTGACCCTCCATAAATCCTAAAATATGTTTTGGCTTTTGTGAGAGTAACTGCCTTGGAAGACTCATATTGTCATTCAATGCTCGAAATGAGGAGTAGATAGGCAGCCGACAATTGATGAAGGTCGTTCTCTATGTTACTTTTCCTGTTTTCGATTTGTTTCTCTCGAAGTTTACGTATTCAACTCATTTGTTCTGGTATTCATCTTGTTTACTGTTTGTGACGCCCTGTACCCAAATATACATATATGAATATATATATGTGTGTGAGTGTGTGTATATGTGCGTGCGTATATGTGTGTATGTGCATATATATACATATATATATATATATATATGTATATTTGG
>NW_026336242.1:0-247 GCF_001194135.2 Octopus bimaculoides | reverse complement strand
GAGAGAGAGAGAGAGAGAGAGAGAGAGAGACAGAGAGAGTGAGAGAGAAATTGAATGTGTATGTATATGTATATATACCAATACATATATATACACACATGCATATCGATGTATCTGTATACATACATGCATGCATACATACATGTGCACATATATACATCTATACACGTACATATATGTATATATACATTTTTATATACACACATATATACACTAAATATACTGTAGACAACACAACAACAAATCT
>NW_026336241.1:0-234 GCF_001194135.2 Octopus bimaculoides | reverse complement strand
ATATATATATATATATATATATATATATATGAAGGGTCATTCTTTATGTTACTTGTCTTGCTTTCCATTTGTTTTTCTCGTTGTTCACATATCCAGGTTTGCCTTCATTTTCCATGTTTTCGTATTTTGTAATCCATGTCATTTTCATATTTCATGTTGTCTATGTTTTGTGACATCCTGTACCTGTATATGCATATATATATATATATGCATATATATATATATATGCATATA
>NW_026336240.1:0-353 GCF_001194135.2 Octopus bimaculoides | reverse complement strand
CAAGACACTTTATTTCACGTTGCTCCAGTTCACTGAACTGTAGAAATGAGTTGTGACAACACAGGTGCCAAGCTGTATCGGCCCTTGCCTTTCCCTTGGATAATATCGATGGCATGGGGAGGGGAGGCTGCTATGCATGGGTGACTGCTGGTCTTCCATAAACAACCTTGCCCAGACTTGCACCTAGGAAGATAACTTTCTAGGTGCAATCCCATGGTCAGTCATGACTGAAGTTGTATTTCCTCACGTTCAGTAAAAATGTGTTTATTATGGTAGTTTTGACCTTAGAGTCCCTCTAAGTGCGAGGCATTAATGTATAGTAATGCCCTTATATAAATAAATATATTTTGGGG
>NW_026336239.1:1204-2266 GCF_001194135.2 Octopus bimaculoides | reverse complement strand
TTATGGAAGTTATGGCAGAAAAACGTACAAAAAACAACAACAAAATTTTTTTATCTTCCAGACGTAAAAATACAGAATTCTATATTGCGATAGGTTATGGTACGTTCAGCTGTTATTGATACCCCTGTTGTTGTTGTTATTTCGTGGAAACGTATAAATAGTGACTATCTGTGTTTATAGACTTTAGTCTGCTGTTTACTGATTGAATTCTGGGTGTTTCTATTATTTATTTCTTTATTTACTTATATATTTACGCCTTTGAACTGATGATTCTTCAAAAAGATTCTCAAAGAATTCGTCGGTGGGAATTCGTATTGTTGTTGCTGTTGTTGTTGTTGTTGTTGTTTAGGTGATGTGGGGCTTGTTTGGTTCTGTTTACGTCAGAGTTAAACATTAGGAAAGCTTTTGGTAGTTATAGACACCCTCCACTAGTTTTTAATTTTTTTATTATTTTTTTTATATATATTTCTTTCGTCTACATTCGAATATATTCCGTATTAGAGGCAGACATAGATAGCCGTGTAGTTAAAAAACCTCAATTTGCAACCAGGCGATTTCAGGTTCAGTCCCTCCGAGCGGCATCTTTGACAAATAACCCCTAAGCCAAATAATGGATACTGTGGGGAAGCCCGTGATACATATATTTATATATGTGTGTGAGTGTGTGTGAGGCGTCGTAATTATGTGTGAAGCGTCTTTGCGTTCTTAGTTGAAATTCCGCTGAGGTCGATTTCGCCTTTCGGGGTCGATAAATTAAGTACCAGTGAAACACTGGGGTTGATGTAATCGACTTACTTCATCCCCACCAACAAAACTGCTAACCTTCTTCCAAAATTTGAAACTAATATATTGTATACACAGGCCTTATTTGATTGCCAAACTTTCCTGTCTATGGTTTGTTGTGTTTTATATACACAGATATAAAAAACAGTTGAAAACCAATACGTATTTTGATCTACGCACTCTTTCTTTTATTTCAAAATTGCTTTCTTTTCTTTTTTTTTATTTAATTCCTTCTTGTATATATAATTTTATCTCACTGAAACATATAATATTACCCAT
>NW_026336239.1:0-644 GCF_001194135.2 Octopus bimaculoides | reverse complement strand
ATATATATATATATATATATATAAATATATAAACAGGCTTAGGAGTGCAAGGTAAAGGAGAAAAGCGGCTGCAAAATATACCGCCTGTACTGGCCCGTAATCCTCATACTTGCAACACCACTGCTTGACAGCCGGTGTTGGTTTGTTTACGCTACCGTAATGTTCGGCAAAAGATTCCGATAGAATAAGTACCAGATTTTAACAAAGCAATAAGAACTGGTATCGATTTGTTCGACAACCGTATTGGTTTCTTTATTCTACCATAACTTAGCGGTTCGGAAAAAGAGGCTAATACAATGACACCCAGACTTTTTTTTAAATATGTACTATGGTCGATTTGCTCGACTGATCGCCTTCATGCCACTAACACACAATGGCTGTCCTCCAATAACTGAAACAAGATAAAAATTAGAATTATATATTCGAGAAAATTGATGGATCTCCGTCGATGTCGATGATGAGTAGTCTACTTCCTTCATCAGTTTGATTAATTACTCATTCCGCAAACATAGAACTCTTAGATTTAATTCCGTTGTGAACACAACGTGATACAGAATGTGACAAACCTAGCACTTTGAATTACAAGTACAATTCACCCGATGGGCTTCTACACAGTTTGCGACCCACAATTCCCTTCACAAGGT
>NW_026336238.1:0-216 GCF_001194135.2 Octopus bimaculoides | reverse complement strand
TTAACAAACGAGATGAGAACAAATATCTGTCAAATGTAAATAAAATAGTAGATTTATCTGTAGAGAGAGGAGAATTGGATGGTGTAGGAATATTGTTAACAGAGAAGTGAATAAATTGAAGTAGTTAGAGGATCTGGATAATTAAGCTGAAGCTATTTGTATTAGATTGTCAAGAAAGTTCTTGTGGTTTTTAACCTTTAAATTCAGATGCACATA
>NW_026336237.1:375-1035 GCF_001194135.2 Octopus bimaculoides | reverse complement strand
TTTTTGGCATCTGCTCTGCTTCCCCCTTTATGGGTTGGGCATATTATTCCTTCCTTCAGCTTGCCTCACTGGTTATAGGGGAAGTAGCAAAGAAGTCCACTGGTTTGTTCACTTGTCTGTGCTCCAATGGAGTGGTGAAGACACTTTTGAATTGCTCATTCAGTACCTCACTGATCCTAGTTGGACTGTCTGTGAGGGAGCCATCCTTTTCGAAGAGGGGTCCAATCTTGCAGCGTACTGAGGCTGTTTCTTTTGCGTAATGAAAGAAGGCCTTTGGGTTTGACATATATAAATATATGAGTATATATATAAATATACATAAATATAAATATAAATGTTTGGGTCAAACACAGGAACACACAAACGCACATATATATATATATATACATATATATGACAGGCTTCTTTCAGGTTCCATCTACCAAATCCACTCACAAGACTTTGGTCGTCCCGAGGCTATAGTAGTAGACACCTGTCTAAGGTTACACGCAGTGGGACTGAACCCGGAAACATGTGGTTGGTAAGCAAGCTACTTACCACACAGCCACTCCTGTGCCTATATTTATATTTATATATATATAGTTAAATTGTATTTAAAACGATAATAATTTATGTAAGCTGGTTTTTGTATATAATATACATGTTAGCATATATTATAAT
>NW_026336237.1:0-365 GCF_001194135.2 Octopus bimaculoides | reverse complement strand
ATAATAATTTATGTAAGCTGGTTTTTGTATATAATATACATGTTAGCATATATTATAATGGATGTAGGGATGATTATAGAATGTTTATTATTTTGATATTTTTAATAATTTGTCTATCTTTATAAAATAAGTATTTTATATAAATTCATTTGGTACTTATTGTTCGTTGATATATACATTTATTTAGACCTGATGATTAGCTGTATTTTGGAACAGAATTTATTTTCGATAATTTTAATTGATTTTAATCGATCTAAATTCCATTTCTATTTGAAAATTAGTTATGAAACACGTGTAGTCATTCTATTATCTTAACTTATGATATTTACTTTGTATTATATTATACTCATTTATTGTGCTTTTAA
>NW_026336236.1:0-409 GCF_001194135.2 Octopus bimaculoides | reverse complement strand
ATATATATATGTTTATTGCCACTTCAACGTGGCTGTTCCGTACGGAACTACGTTACTTCTCTTTTTTAATCCCAGGAGAACACCTTCTGAAGCTGTTTAGCGACACAACCTGTGTCCAATATATACTGCGAGCTGGGGAGCTAACCCCATACCATTTACCGATTTGACAGGACTAGTAGACCAGCCTGGTTTCAGTATATTTGCCCTTCTTTTTAGTTCACAATATATAGAACAAATAAGCTATAAGCTATATTCACTGGCTCATCTTGCAACAACCAAAATCGCTAGTTCTAAAATCTCAAAAAGATCTACAAACTTCGGAAAAGTCGAGGACAATAATTGTGGTAATGCTGATGAAAATGACGACGACGACGACGATGACGATGACGATGATGATGATGATGATGAT
>NW_026336235.1:0-513 GCF_001194135.2 Octopus bimaculoides | reverse complement strand
AACATTATAGAGCTAGTTATTATTTTATATTATGAAATAAGCACATCAAACGTTTATTCTATCTTTACGTCGAGCCTCTTGTAATCGTCATTTCATCAATTTATTTCGCCCTAGAAGGCTTATTTCATCTTTACATAGAGATGAAATAAACCTTCTACGGCGAAATAAATTGATGAAATGAAATAAGCACATCGTTTATGTTAGTTCTATTTTTGTTTTCTAATGCAATATCACGTAAAAAGTAGTTACAACGTTGTATAAAACTGAGAAATATATAAACATAATGCTTTATTTTTTTCTTTTAAACAATAGATACAAAACTTTTTATTCTATTACTATTTCATAATGTTGTTTTGGAAAGTCTTATACCAAAAATAATCCAACAGATTTACAGGTTTTAGCAGCAAACATTGCAAGATTCAACGAAAACGCACATTATGTTTCACGGTGTTTACACTGAAGAAAAAGTGTAGAATACAACAATAAACAGAGAAACGCAGATAACTCAAACGG
>NW_026336234.1:0-479 GCF_001194135.2 Octopus bimaculoides | reverse complement strand
ATATATATGTATATATATATATGTGCATGTATGTATATATAGCTAGTTATCTATCTATCTATCTAATATAGATAGGCAGACAGACAGACAGACAGGCAGATCGCCAGACCGATGCCGTGCTAGCTAGATAGATAGATAGATGTGTATATTAAACCTCTCCCATTTTTTTCTTTCCGTATCCCTCTCAATCATGTTATCTATTTATCTATGTATGTATGTATGTATGTATGTATCTATCTATCTATCTATATATCTATCTATTAATCTATATATGTATCTATTTATGTATATGCATACATACACACACACATACACAAATATATACATATATATTTATATATATACACATACACATATACATATATTATATATACATACATATATACACGCATACAACTGATGAAGGATCGTTCTCCGTGTTACTTGTCCTGCTTTCCATTTTTTCTCTCGTTGTTTGCGCATTTAACTCATTTGTTTTC
>NW_026336233.1:143-438 GCF_001194135.2 Octopus bimaculoides | reverse complement strand
TCTACATACATGCATATACATATATACATGGTGGAAGTAAACTCATAACTGAAGAAGATATCTTCCTAAACCCTGTGAAAACATTTCAAGAGCCCAGGAAGTTCCTGTGCATGAATTTGTTTTGAGCCGATAAAGTGTTGCATGGCACTAAACCTAATTTTCAGTGCAGTCAGCTATAAAATCAGTAGCACATCAGAGATTGAGATGACATACACATATACATACATATATAAATGTGCATACATACATACATAATACATGCATACATTCATACATACATGCATACATACATACA
>NW_026336233.1:0-133 GCF_001194135.2 Octopus bimaculoides | reverse complement strand
TTCATACATACATGCATACATACATACATTCATACATACATACATACATATGTATATACATACATGCATACATGCATATATTAATGTATATATATATATGTATATATCATCATCATCATCATCATCATCGTTT
>NW_026336232.1:0-388 GCF_001194135.2 Octopus bimaculoides | reverse complement strand
CATATTTTTATTTTTATTTCTACGTTTGTAGAAATAAGTATTCTTGTATTCTTCAATTATTCAATTATTCAATTGATATTTAATGATAATTAAATGAACGCTTTTAGCTTCAAATAGTCTAGCTTTAACTATTACACCGGTTAAATATGTACTAATTTTATCTTTATTATTATTTTAACCTTAAACTTCGTTCAAATTGTATTTAAAACGATTATAATTTATGTAAGCTGTTTTTTGTATACCATATACATGTTAGCATATATTATAATGGATGTAGGAATGAATATGGAATGTTTATTATTTTGATATGTTTAATAATGTTTCTATCATTATAAAATAATTCATTTGGTACTTATTGTTGGTTGATATATATATATATTTATTATAA
>NW_026336231.1:0-255 GCF_001194135.2 Octopus bimaculoides | reverse complement strand
AGATCATGACCCAACATTTCCATGATGGGATGCTCACTCAAGTACTGGACAGTGGAGATTTGTCTGATGCATTGCCAGTCACTAACGGAGTCAAGGAGAGCTGTGTACTTGCACTGACGCTGTTCAGCATATGTTCTCAGCCATGCTGTTAGTTAGATGCCCATATTTGCATACATACATACATAAAGACATACATATACATACTTAGGCGTAGGAGTAGCTGTGTGGTAAGTAGCTTGCTTACGAACCACATGG
>NW_026336230.1:0-222 GCF_001194135.2 Octopus bimaculoides | reverse complement strand
TCGTCATCATCATCGTCATCATCATCATCATCATCATCGTCGTCGTCGTCTTCATCGTCGTCGTCGTCATCATCATCTTCATCGTCCACGCCGTTGTCATCATGATCATCGTCATCATCATCATCGCCGTCGTCGTCTTCATCGTTGTCATGAGGATCATCGTCATCCTCACCATCATCATCATCATCATCATCATCGTCATCCTCACCATCACCACCATCA
>NW_026336229.1:0-214 GCF_001194135.2 Octopus bimaculoides | reverse complement strand
GAATAGACAGACTGATAGTTAAATAGATTAAGAAACAAAAGATATATGAATAAATAGATACGCATAAGGACAGAAAGAATATATAAATAGATACACAGATACTAAATAGAATAGAATAGAGAGATAGATAGACAGACAGACAGATAGATAAATAGATACATACATACATTTCTTTTAGATAGGTAGATAGATTGATAGGTAGATAAATAGATAA
>NW_026336228.1:1483-2225 GCF_001194135.2 Octopus bimaculoides | reverse complement strand
ATTAATTTTCCTGGAATTTAATAATTTGTGTTAGTGTTGGTGTTTATTGGTGATTTTTCTTCGACATCAGTGCTTGAGACTTGTAACGTTCCAGTAGTCGTTATAGATGTTTTCATCTATCTGATATAGGAGAACAGAATTTTAATAATATGATATAAAGAAAATGGTGAGTGTGAGTACAGAAAAATCAATTTATTTATGTAATAGTTAATTTCATGTCACCCACACTTATGTACACATGCAGCTATTCTGTATGTAAGAAACTCTCCATCCTTTAGGATGTAAAGGAATATATATGAATATACGTCAATTATGCCCTGAAGATATTTTTACCTTTTAAATTAAATTCATAATGTACTTTTAATTGTAAAACGTGAATGAAGGTGGGAATTGAAACGTGCGTAGGCGACATGAAATTGACTGTTATATAAATAAATTGATTTTTCTGTGTTCACACTCTCCATTTTCTTTATACATATGCATGTATGCATGTATGTATGTATGTATGTATGTATGTATGTATGTATCTATCTATCTATATTCAGTTGAATTAGGTACTTAAGTTGAGGCACCAAGTCAGTCCAGTATTATATGGTCTTATGCATCCGAAGAAGGCGGTGTATTTCAAATTGATGTAATGGTTGTATTGTTCGATTAAATAGAGCCTCCTGAAACGGCAGTAATGCACTAATAACTTGACATCCTTGTTACTTATTTGCTATATATATATATATATATATAT
>NW_026336228.1:0-1038 GCF_001194135.2 Octopus bimaculoides | reverse complement strand
GGGTTCCAGTTGATCCGATCAACGGAACAGCCTGCTCGTGAAATTAACGTGCAAGTAGCTGAGCACTCCACAGACACGTGTACCCTTAACGTAGTTCTCGAGGATATTCAGCGTGACACAGTGTGACAAGGCTGACCCTTTGAATTACAGGCACAACAGAAACAGAAAGTAAGAGTGAAAAAGGAAGGTTGTGGTGAAAAAGTACAGCAGGGTTCGCTACCATCCCCTGCCGGAGCCTCGTGGAGCTTTAGGTGTTTTCGCTCAATAAACACCCACAACGCCCGGTCTGGGAATCGAAACCACGATCCTATGACCGCTAGTCCGCTACCCTAACCACTGGGCCATTGCGCCTCCGTATAAAGACTAGTATTAAATCTATCAATCATAGTAGCAGCATTGTCTCGTAATCCACAGCTTCACACGATCTGTGGCCTCATTTGATTATCTCTGGTGGGATTAAAACGTCATACCCGACTGAATAAATTGAATAAACTGAATTGGTTGCTAGATGTCATATGTTGAAATGGACTGGGGAGCCCATCATATATAAGTTTCAAAGATTACACAGCCACTCGACAGAGGAACGAACGGAAAATTCAGACTTGACATGAACATCCTCCTTCTTCGTTAGATATATCGTCCGAAAAATCATTATAATTTCACGCCTTTAACGATAATATTGATTATTTTTGGTGGCGACAACAGGGAAAAGATGTTGGGTTAAAGCGAGCAAATGTTGAGGACAGTGAGAAAAAGAAACGCGACAAATAAATGAGAATATACAAACAAAATGAACAATATACGGACAAAATAAAGGCCGGGCAGTTTGAGACTAAGTATTTGTATGGCAACGCAATGGTGGAAAATGTCCTAAAGGACTAAAAAGTGGACAGACAGCTGAATAAAACAAAGAGTAAAAAAAAAACAAAAAAAGAACAAAACAATAAAAGCAAATCGTGTTGAAAGTAGAGAAGGAGGTAACACATAGATGCACGTACACACACACACATATGTGTACGTGTGTGTATGTATGTATAT
>NW_026336227.1:0-243 GCF_001194135.2 Octopus bimaculoides | reverse complement strand
TTTCTGTTTATAATTTCAAAATAATTTTCAGATGAAAAGGTGTGTGATTTGTGGGAAATTTAGCTGTTGTTCTAACACATCCCACGACCACTAGATATCTTCCTCATTTCTTTGTCACTTTGACATGTATTGATGTTTTTCAATATTTTTCTCCCCATAAGGCAGCAAGCTAGCAGAACTGTAAGCCAGATTAACTGCTTAGCGGTATTTCGTCTGCTGCTACGTTCTGAGTTCAAATTCCGC
>NW_026336226.1:0-242 GCF_001194135.2 Octopus bimaculoides | reverse complement strand
TATGTGAGTATATGCATATATACGTACATGTATGTACATACCTACATCTACATGTGTATATAGATGCATATCTGGGAACAGGACGTCACAAAAAAAACGTGGACAAAATGAAAAATAGAACATAAACAGAGTACAGAAAACACACAGGCCACATAGAAAACATTTCCTTCATCAGCTGCCACCTTTCTAAAACTAAACGTTTCGAAGAGTTTGTATGTATGTATGTATGTATGTATGTATGT
>NW_026336225.1:0-230 GCF_001194135.2 Octopus bimaculoides | reverse complement strand
GTTAGTAGGTGGTAGAGAGTCGGCGAGGTTCTGTATAAACCGCGTTGGAACTCAGAGTTTAGGTAGTGCAATCGCTGAAGAGGCATGCTCGAATTTGATTAATCCTCATCTCTGATTCTCACCCGGTTACCCAGGGGGTGGGTTACTGATAAGGATTAATCAAATCCTAAATTATCGATGATCTGACTCTGTCTCGCTTGCTGTAGGGCGTTTGTCTACCTGGTCAGTCA
>NW_026336224.1:0-286 GCF_001194135.2 Octopus bimaculoides | reverse complement strand
AAAAAAAAAAGCGAAGTTTTTGCGATCGGTTTTTGCATTTGGCGTGGCGTCCATTTTGTTTTTCTTTATGAAATTTTTTGTCTCTTCTTTTCTTACATATATATTTTTTTTTTCAAAAATTAATAAAAAATAAACCTTTATTCTCCATCCCATTTATTCATTTATTCTTATTTGTGTTTGTTTGGTCTAGATTGATTTCGTTTCGTTCGATTGTCTTCTGTATAGGGAAGAGCTGAGCATGATTATGACAGCTATTATTATTATTATTATTATTATTATTATTATT
>NW_026336223.1:0-353 GCF_001194135.2 Octopus bimaculoides | reverse complement strand
AGAGAGAGAGAGAGAGAGAGAGAGAGAAAGAGAGAGAGAGAGAGAGGCAAGACACAAAGAAAGGTAATATAGAAAAATAAAGAGAATTGACGTTATTGTTTGTAACGGTTGTGATGGTGGTGGTGATGGTAGCGGTTGCAATAGTAGTGGTAGTAGTAGCAGCAGTGGCAGTAGTTGTAATAGTAGTAGTAGTAGTAGTAGTAGTAGTAGTAGTAGTAGTAGTAGTAGAAGTAGTTGTTGTTGTGGTGGTGGTGGCGGTTGAGAGTGTGATGGCAGTTTTGGGAATAGTGACGTTAATAAGAATTGCGACGATGAAGTTGGTTGGCAGCGATGGCGGTATTGGTGGTGGTGGT
>NW_026336222.1:0-361 GCF_001194135.2 Octopus bimaculoides | reverse complement strand
ATGATGATGATGATGATGATGATGATGATGATAATCGAAGAGTGGTGTAAGAAGATGCGAATGAACTTCGCTTCCATTCGTTGGTGTTAATGCTGCTGCCTCTGCTGCTGCTGCTTCTGCTGCTGCTACTTCTTCTGTAAGAGTAGTGGTTGTCTAGACGGCGTTATATCTGTCACTTAATTACATAGTGCCAGTTGATATATCGGTTCGAAATTACCTCCATTCCACCAGCTATCGATATAGCATTACAATCTCCAATCTTCTCTTTCTTTTCCCGTTTCTTCTGCTTCTGTATTGTACAACGTACTTATACGAGTACGTAGCAGAGAGAGAGAGGAAGTGTATATGCGTATATATATAT
>NW_026336221.1:0-204 GCF_001194135.2 Octopus bimaculoides | reverse complement strand
ATCTATAGCGTCTTAGGTGTCTTGTCTATCTATAGCGTCTTAGGTGTCTTATCTATCTATAGCGTCTTAGGTGTCTTGTCTATCTATAGTGTCTTAGGTGTGTTGTCTATCTATAGCGTCTTCGGTGTCTTGTCTATCTATAGTGTCTTAGGTGCTATCTCTATGGACGGACGGTAGACGTGTCGGCTCTGTAAGTTTTGCCTT
>NW_026336220.1:0-295 GCF_001194135.2 Octopus bimaculoides | reverse complement strand
TTGCCTCGATTTTTATTTTCCAGGTACGTTTACTAATAGGAATGTATTCATATTATTTGAGCGAATGGTTCAAGGTTTTCTCACGGCAACAATTTTTGATAATCCGCACTGAAGATTACAAAGCTGATATGAGCGGAACGTTAAAGAAAGTATTTGAATTCTTACAAATGGGTAAGTAAATTTTCAGTAAAAGAAGTCCCATAAGTGTAGCTTGTCGTGTATCCTTGTGCCACCATCGACATTCAGTCGTGCTAATTACAAGAATCATAAATGTTTACAGTGGAGGCGCAATGGC
>NW_026336219.1:2007-2258 GCF_001194135.2 Octopus bimaculoides | reverse complement strand
CAATAATAATTATAAGGATTATTACTAAGTGACATAGCATTACCTTTACTTCTCATACAGACACAAATTTAGCTAGATCTACACATTATTAATATATATATAATAGGCGCATGTTGTATAGGGTTTATGTTGTATGGTGCTTCATACACCTGTATTTTCGTGTTCATATCTTGTTCATATACAAAATACTGGCCATTCTTTGCGATTTATCTTGTCTCAGATGGTCCAGCGCGACCGCAATCTAATGACTG
>NW_026336219.1:0-1266 GCF_001194135.2 Octopus bimaculoides | reverse complement strand
TATATATAGACACCTAAGTTCTTGCGTCTATGTATGACGCCAATAAAAGGAGAAACACGTGTCCATAAATATCCTTTAACCTGAAGACAATAGGCTCGTCCCTTTTTTAATGACATGTCAAAGTTGTTGACTTTTATTCTTGGGATTATCTCCCCTGGTGGTAAAGTTGTGAACTTAGTTGCCATTTAGTATTTCGTACATCCTATGAAGGCTTAGATAACTTAAATCAATCAAGGGTTTATGTTGTATGGTGCTTCATACACCTGTATTTTCGTGTTCATATCTTGTTCATATACAAAATACTAGCCATTCTTTGCGATTTATCTTGTCTCAGATGGTCCAGCGCGACCGCAATCTAATGACTGAAGAAAAAAAGACGTTTGTGTGTGTGTGTGTACGCATGTATGTATATGTATCTCTAGATATACAGAGATAAATATCTACATGCACGTGTATATGTATGCAAATATATGCATACCTATATACATGCACATATGGCTCGTGTATAGGTGTGTGTGTGTGTGTGGATGTGTGTGGATGTGTGTCTGTGTGTGTGTGTACTTCCTATAGGTTAATTTCGTAGTCTTTAATTTAGGTTAATTTTTAGGTTAATTATATGTGATTATATATATATATTTATATATATATGTGTGTGTGTGTGTGTGTGTGTGTGTGTGTGTGTGTCCCAGCATGGCCACAGCTCATGAGCTGGAACTAGATAAAATGAAAAAAATAAATATATATATATATATATATACATATATATATATACATATATATACACGCACGTATATATATATATATATATATATATATATATGTATGTATGTATGTATATATGAAAATATATATATACACACACACATATATGCATATAAATACACTCATATATACTTTGATACTTTGATAGGTTTGGGCCATTATTAGCCCCGTCCATGTCTAACTTAATAGCACCACCTGGCATAGATATATTCATATAAATACATATATACATACATCGCGTGCGTTTCGTTGGCGATTTTCTTTCTCCGTCTTCCCTTCTTTGGACTTTTTCTATATTTCTGATGAAGAGCTCCGCTCGAAACGTGAAATCGTCTTTTCTTTTCTTTTTCTTTCTTTTCCTGATCGACCAATAACACAGCACTTGTACCACGTACTTGCGTTGTTGTTTTTTCTTACTTGTTCTTGTTTGGATTGACTATACATACATATATATATTTGAAGATAAGCAACACAAATTCAATAGGTTATAGCAGTACGTACGTT
>NW_026336218.1:0-299 GCF_001194135.2 Octopus bimaculoides | reverse complement strand
GATTATTAAACAGGTATATTCATTCATAAGCCTAAACAATTATATGCCTAGGAAGATGCATATAAATATGTGTGTGTGTGTGTGTGTGTGTGTGTGTCTGTGTGTGCGTGTGCATGTGTAGGTGTATGTATGTGTGTGTATGTTTGTGTGTATTGTTGTACTGAGAGAAAGGTCTGTCTCTGCTCAGAATTTCGCGTATGTCACTGATTTGTTGGCTCTCCGTCGCTTGCGACGTCGAGAGTTCCAGTCGATCCGATCAACAGAACAGCCTGCTCCTGAAATTAACGTGCAAGTAGCTG
>NW_026336217.1:21607-22394 GCF_001194135.2 Octopus bimaculoides | reverse complement strand
TACTACTACTACTACTACTACTACTACTACTACTACTACCGGTGCTGCTGTTGCTGCTGTCGTCATTATAGAAGACGTCCCACAGTATTGAAACACGTGATGTTGTTGATTGAAGGAGTTGTGTGTACCGGGGGTTTGTACCATCTGTCAAGGCATAACAAGAACCTCAGACACACTCCTTTACGTAGTATGCATACAATTCCAAGTAATGCCGGTTTTTGCAATACGCCTTGATTGTAGGGTATTTCTAAAGTTTTCAGAATTTTTATCAGGTTAGTTGGTATTGAACCCAATGCTCCGATGACAACAGGGACAAACTTTATGCTTGATTCTTGTAGCTGTCACATCTCGAAGATCTCATTTCTCAGATCTCAATATTTATAAACCTTTTCTTTTTTTTCATGGTAATATGTTAATCTTCTGTGACGGCCACATCGATTATTTGTCCCTCTTGCTTGTCCTTCTTAAAGAATATTATATTCGGCCTACGATGCGCTGACTACTTGTCTGTCTGAAAATCAATGACCCAGAGGCTTTTTACCTTCTCCTTTTCGTTCATTACATTTTCCGGTGTATGCTGTTATTATTATTATTATTATTATTATTATTATTATTATTATTATTATTATTATTATTATTATTATTATTATTATTAAGGGGGAGATCTAGCAAAACATTCGCACGTTAGGCGAAATGATTAGCAGCATTTCGTCCATCTTTACGTTATGTATTCAAATTCTGCCGCGGTGTAGTTTGTCTTCCCTTCTTCCAGAGTCGATTAAATGAG
>NW_026336217.1:18474-21229 GCF_001194135.2 Octopus bimaculoides | reverse complement strand
CGGTATACCTAAATTTGTTTTATCCTTTTGCCTGGAATGATTAGTTTCATCCTTGTGTCCTTCAGCTACATCGATCAAAACCCCCAAAATGTCTTAAGCATTGTAAAATATGTCGAAAGAAATCATTTCTTTTTAAGAGATCATCAGTGTTTCTTATGCCGTTTACGATTTTCAGAGGCGTTTACCGTCCGAAAGTTTCAAAGACGCCAAAAATTTCCAGATATACTTGAGGACGAGGAAAATATATCCGTTCAATTTCATTGCAGGATTTTAATTAGAGCGAATTCGTTTTCTACACTTTATGGATTCTTAAAGCGAAAGATTATCGAAAGATTATGCGTGAGTTTTTTTATGAATGCAAACATACTGTGGAGCGATCTCTACTTTCTTTCCATTTTTTGGTAAGAAGATTGCTTCCAAACTACATGGTTCCATGTTCAGTCCCACTGCGCGGCACCTTAGCTCAAGTGTTTTCTACTATAACCTCAGGCCGACCAAAGCCTTATGAATGGATTTGGTAAACAGACACTGGAAGACGCCAGTCGTGTGTGTGTGTGTGTGTGTGTGTGTGTGTGTGTGTATGGCTGTGCACGTGTGTGTATATGTGTGCGTGTCTGTGTGCGCGTATGTGTGTGTTTCTTTGTGCCTGTGTTTGTCCGCCATCATGTGTGACAACTAGTGTTGGTTTGTTTACCTCCTCGTAACTTAGCGGTTCGACAAAAGACGCCTATAGAAGAAATACTGGGTCGATTTATTCGAGTTAGGCCCTTGAAGACCGTACTTCAGTTTGGCTGCAGTGAAACGACTAGAACGAATAAAGGTATAAAAGAATACATACAAACATACATACATACATACATAAACACATACATTCATGCATACATACATACATACATGCATGTATATGTACGTACGTATTTTTGTATGTATGTATGTATGTTTATATGTCCATTTCCGACTTTAACATCTCTTCACAATTGGGATGTTTATAGTTACGTTCCTGTAACTTGGCGGTTCGGCAAAACAACAGATATAATAGTTACCAGGTTTTAGAAAATAGGTACCTGTGTCGATTCATTCGGCTAAAACTTGTTGACGACGGTGCCCCAGTATGGCCCCAGTCCATTGATTGAATGAATTAAAAATATAGTTTTTCTGACTCAATGAGTCGTTCCTTTGTTATGACATTCACTAAGAGTCACTTCTGGCCTTTATTTCAATCGGAATCCGTCGTTGTTTATCGTCTCAGAATAGAATCAAAACAAAATTAAAGATAAAGGGATGTAACAAGAGGTATATCCCTTACGCTAATCCTTATATAACCGGAAGGTATGTATCTTTGCGCGTGTTTCTGATCTAGACATGCTATTTTCGTCATCATTTGCGCATATTGATGACATCTTGATTATATCTTATTATCTTTCTCAATGCTCGGACACATTTATACAACAAGAGTCTCTAAAAGAACTTAACAATCTCTTATGTTGTTGTATGAGTGAATCAGAGCAGAACTTTGACGAGCGATATTACGTGTTGATTCTCTTTGAGTAACTTTGAAGTTTGGACATTCTTCAGATATTCAGCTCACTGCTTAAGTCCGAAGGAGATTTGGAAATGGTAAGTATCCGAAAAACAAGAAACAAACAAAAAAAGAAAACAGAAGTAATGACGGCAACAATAAAAATAAAAATGTAGTTTACCAGTCGGAAAACTACATTTGTATTTGCAACTAGAAAATATCGAGAGATTTAAAAACGAAGGAAGATTATCACATTTTCTTCGTTTCACCCGATTGTCACGCCGTTAGCCGTGTTTAAAGTTATAATGCATTATTGCGGATTATATAGTCCCTTAGTCACATAATTTTGTACCAATAAGCAAAAATAATGGTATGTTATATGAAAGTTTGGAGACGATGTGTGTGGGACAAACCAGTTGTAGTAGTCAGTTGTCTGTAGGACAAGCCCATTGTAGTTCAGGTTTCCGCCCCTAGAAGCTCCATGACACGACCATCTGAATTCAGTATGCCGACCGGCGTTTCCGAGCCCTGCCCTACCGCCATGTGGTGCGTGTTTGCCCTACTGTGCTTCTCCTTTGTTCGTAGAGTTTTGCGTTTTCTGAAAAGAAGGAACAGCACGTTTCCGTGTAGTTCTATTTTCTGGTGAGGAAAACGGCAGCAGAAAGAGTTGTCATGCTTCTGACAGGTTACAAGGATACTGACCTGAGGAAAACAAAGGTTTAGCAGTGGTTTTCATGCTGTAGCAATGGTGACATGTCGCCCGAATATCAACCTCGTTCAGGGCATTCGTAGACCTCCCGAACGAATGAAAACATCGTGATAATTCATGAACTGCTCTTGGTGGGCAATCACTGAATAAGTGACGAACTTTTTTATATGAGTGGTGTGTCCATGAACACTTGTCAACTAATTTTGAGCGAAGAATTGCGAATAAAATGTGTTGCATCAAAATTTGCGCCTCTTTTATTCACGGAAGATCGAACGTTTTCGCGACCGAATGTGTGTCGTAAATTGAATGAGTAATTGGATATTGATTTGAATCATTTCATTTTCGAAGGTCATCACTGTTAACGAAGGCTGGTGCTACGAAATATGCAGATGTTGAAGAAGCGACGAAAAAACGATGGAGGCGCGAAATGGTATCTTTCAGAAGAGTTGTAGGACTGCTTCGAAAAGTGGAAAACTCGTCAGGACAGATGCTTTCAAATAGAGAAAACTTTGAAGGTGATTATACCG
>NW_026336217.1:13327-14602 GCF_001194135.2 Octopus bimaculoides | reverse complement strand
GTGTTTATAGTAGAAAGGGTTATTATTATTTAGGTGTCGATTCATTTTCTTTTGTAATCCTTCCCATTAAGATTGTCCGCTTGGGAAGCGATTGTATTTGTTGGCCTTTCAAAGTTTTTCTCACAACTTTATCATTAAATGCAAAACAAATGTTTTGCTATCAAAAAATTAATTCGCGAAAAAAATAAGACGAAATACGAAGGTGTTATTAAGCAGATTACTTAATAAGTGTTATTTCAATATTTAAATGTTTTTCTGTCTACTCGAGATACCTAACTTTCTTTTATCATTTTGCCTGGAATGCCTAGTTTCATTCTTTTGTCCTTCAACTACATGGATCAACACTCCAAAAGTATGTATGTATGTATGTATGTATGTATGTATTATGCATGTATGTACGTATGTATGTACTTCACAACGGGAATTGATGTACTTAAGTTCCCGTAACATAGCGGTTCGGCAAAGCAACCGATATAATAGTTACCAGGTTTTAAAAAATAGATGCTGGGGTCGATTCATTTGACTAAAACTTGTTGACGACGGTGCCCCAGTATGGCCACATTCCAATGAATGAAACAATCAAAAAGATAATCTTCGGTAAATTTCTGACTCACTGACTCCTTCATTTGCCTTGTTATGACATTCCGTGAGAGTCGAGGGGGAATTAGAAAAAAATTCCTGTGTCACATGTCATTTGTCTTAATCCTATCCGGAATCCAGCCTTGTTTATTACTTCCCAATATAGGGTAAAGGAAATTTAAAGAAAAAGGGATGTAATAAGAGTTATATCCCTTACTCTATTGCTTCTATTTCTGTTTGTATGCCTGTGCACGCGCTCGTCTGTGATATACACTTGCTATCTTTGTCATGATTTGCATATTGATAACATCCTGATTATACTTCATTATCCTTCTCAATGCTCGGACACAATTATATTACAAGACTCTCTAAAAGATCTTCACAATCTCTTATATTGTTGTATGAGTGAACCGGAGCAAAACTTTGACGAGCGATATTACGTGTTGATTCTCTTTGAGTAACCATGAAGTTGGGACAATCTTCAGATATTCAACTCACTACTTACGTCCGAGTGAGCTGTGGAAATGGTAAATCTCCGAAAAAAATAAAGGTTCTGTGGGACAAAATAAAAATAACATGGTAAGAAATTTGCTTCCCAACAGCACTGTTTCGACTTCAGTGCCACAGCCTGATATCTTGGCCAACTTTCTTCTACAGCTTTGGGGTTACGAAAACCTTATGATTGGATTTGCTAGA
>NW_026336217.1:9206-11770 GCF_001194135.2 Octopus bimaculoides | reverse complement strand
GCCGAATGTAACCGGAGATGCTGTTTGTGGGTCAAGTTGTAGTTCAGGCTTCGGCTGCCAGAATCTACATGACGCCAGCACCAGGCATCAGTATGCCGACGGGCGTCGTCGAGTGCCCTGCTGCTATGTGATGCGTCATTGCTTTAAATGGGACAACGAGTCACTCTGGAAAATTCCTCTTTTCATATTAACTGTACCTAAGAATGTATCACCTGAGTAGAGATCTAATTTCGAATTCTTCATACTAAATCTAATTAATTCCCATACGTTCTCTGCTACACGAAATATACTCAAACGTTCACTTATCCATGTGTGTGGGATCATATCATAGGCTTTCCTATAATCTATCCATGTTATTCTTTTATCACAGTCATTAAGTGTCGAGGGTGAACTGGAAAAAAAATTTCTGTTTCATTGACGTCACTTCTGGTCTTCCTTTCAATCGGAATACATTGTTATTCATCATCTCTCAGAAGGTAATAGAAACAGATTTACAGAAGGGATGCAACAAGAGTTATGTCCCTTACTCTAATCCTTTTATTTCTGCATTCATATATTGTGCGCGCGCGTATATGATCATAACTTGTTACTTTCCTCATCTTTGCGTGTTGATAACATCCTGATTATATCTCATTATCCTTCTCAATGCTCGGACACATTTATATAACAGGACTCTCTAAAAGATTTTCGCAATCTATTATGTTCTACGAGTCAACCGGAACAAAGCTTTGACGAGTGATATTACGTGTTACTTCTCTTTGAGAAACTTTTAAGTTTGGACATTCTTCAGATATTAAAATCATTGCTTAAGTCAGAGGGAGATATGGAAATGGTAAATATCCCCCCACCTCCAAAAAAAAAAAGGACTGAGAGAAAATATAAAAATGAAAATGTAGTTTATCAGTCGGTTGTTGTCTGTGATAGAAAGTGAGGTGTTGGTGTAATCTACACCGACTTTTTGATCATTTAAAATTCATCAATTTAACCGATTTCCGGTTGAATTAATATATAAAGAAAAAAACTGTTATGATTTAAACACTTTTAGTCCTGAGCCCATTAAAAGAATTCTTGATGAGAGCAAAAGAATTTTACACACAGGTTATTCGAGATAAAGAAGCTGCAATAGAATTTCTCCGACGTTATGAACTCCTTGATGAATATAGAGATATTGATCCATGCAGCAAATGTGGAGGAATAATTTGAAAATTTATAACAAAATTTTGAATGTAGATCACAAGCTAATCTAGATTTAAGTCGCTATAGATCACAATGTCATGTAGATCACATACTACACCGGCACCGAAAATGAATGAGAGAAAATCGACGAAATTAATTTGTAAAATTTGATAGAGCAGAATTAATTAATATTTAGTTTATAGGCACAGACGTCGCCGTGTGGTAAGAATCTTCCTTCCCAACCACATGGTTTAGAGCTCAGTCACACAGCGTGATATCTTGGGCAACTTTCTTGTACAACTTCGAGCTTACCAAAACCTTATGAGTGGATTTGGTAGACGCAAGCAAAACCAAGCCAATTGTGTATATATATATATATACACACATGTATGAGTGTTTGTCTTTTCCCGGAGTAGTGCTTGGCAGTCGGTGTTGGTGTGTTCACGTCTCCATAAAGTATCGGTTTTGGAAAAAGAAATCGATAATATAATTACCAGGCTTTATAAAATTTTACTGTGGTCGATTCGTTCGATTAAATTCCTTCCGTGCCTGCCCCACCACGGCCGTAGTTGAATGATTGAATCCGACAAAAGATAAAAGAAGATAATAGGAAAATGTACAACAATGTATTGGCTCTTGCCAAGAAATAAATATTTTAAGACAGGAATCTTATTATATCACAATTTATTGTTATCATTATAGATACATTTCCAAAACATTGTAGTAACGAACCATTTTATTACGAAGAGTTAAAATACGAAATCGAAGAATAAAAGGCAACAGTGAAATTTGCAACTACAAAATATCGAGAAATTTTAAAATGAAGGAAGATTTTCACATTTTCTTCCTTTCACCCGATAGTCATGTGATTAAACGTGTTTAACATTATAATGAATTACTGCGGATTATGGGGATTACATAGTCTCTTAATCGTATAATGTTGTATTAAAAAGCAAAAATAAAGGTATATTATATGAATGTATGTTTAATGTAATATAAGAAGAATTTTTAGTCTTTTGAAGAATATGATCAAAGGCGACACTGTATGTACGTATGTACGTATGCATGTATGTACGTATGCATGTATGTACGTATGCATGTATGTACGTATGCATGTATATATATGTATGTTTGCATGTACACACACACACACACACACACACACACACACACACACACACAAGGTGAAAGGCAAACGACAAATAAACTAGTAAAAATTGTTCTGCATTGAAAACTTGATGTCGTTTTAGGTTTAGGTTTTGGCTACTATTTCAAGCATGGTGGTATTTATTAGATACCCCTATTTATAATTTAAAAAAATTATTATAACCTATATAGTTTTTCTTCCCATGCTGCCACTAGATTTGATCTCTATTCAAAATAACGAT
>NW_026336217.1:2411-8030 GCF_001194135.2 Octopus bimaculoides | reverse complement strand
ATATATATATATATATATATATATATATACATACATGTGTGTGTGTCTTAGAGTCTGTGTTGGCCTCTACTTCACCGCTTGACAACGGGTGTTGCTGTGTTTACGTCACCAAAACTTAGCGTTTCGGCAAAGTACCAGGCTTGAAAAATAATAAGTCCTGGTGTCGATTTGTTCGACTAAACCCTTCAAGGTGATGCACCAGCATGGGCGCAGTCAAATGACTGAAACAAGTGAAATATACAAGAATATATATAAACGTATATAAAAAAGTAAATATGAAATTGGCAGCTGGAATATATTTGCTGCCTTTGAAATCAAGCAAGGTTTTCAGGTTTTCTGAGTCTCAGCGATGGTCAGGCATTTAAGCTTCTTTAAAATCGTATGATTTTGGATTATACAGTTTCTTAGTTACATTATGTTATATTGATAGGTAAAACTAAAGGTACGTTATATCGAAAAATGTTTAATATAATATAAAAAGGAAATATAATCTTTTGACGTCAAAGACTTGTCTTGAAAACATTTCCTTGATTTTCATTTATAAGTCCGTCTCTGCTGTTTCATCTCCTGCTTCCTTACCGAAGCTTGACGCTGGAAGCATAACCAGAAAATTATGTAAACATTAATTTTTTTTTCCAAAAGTAAAATATGTTACTAGAGAAGAAGCAGGGATGAACAACAAAATTTATATTGAAAGGAGTAATTACACTACTTAGCAGTAATAATTTTCAGGAGTATGTTGTGAAATATCAACAAATATTGGTTTAGGAATAAAAAGATGAATGGTTTACTTCTATTCAGTTAAAGGTTTGCATCCCTTATATTTTACGTAGCTGTATGTATATTCATTCATTGTGTTTGTGGTTTAATTTTCTACACTGCTAAATGAGTATTTTTTTGGCATATGTGTGTGTATATATGGATATGGACAATATATTTCACATATGCCACTTGCAGCTACGAAGTGTATTTTTGATTAGTTATCTTAGGAACGGACGTGTCCTGGTAGGCGTCTTGGAGCCAGTCACTTTGGCTGTCTTACTTTGGAGACAGCTGTATTGTTCATTACAAGACATTAACTCTCTTGTTAAATTCCTTACGGACATATCAATTTATTTGCCTTTTGAATCATGCAATTTGATTTGTCACAGGCTTTAATATCTCTATTCCATTTTGAAAATTCTTATTTCATTCTGTTTGTTTATAAATATCTTCGTACATTGATTGTATTTCGCCGGATGGTTGAATATCACTCGAGGAAATGGGTTTCTTTTGCGACAATGTGGAAGGTGAATTTACATAATGTAATATGTATTGCACATTGTATGAGACATGAATAGGCGCAGGCGTGGCTGTGTAGTATGTAGCTTGCTTACCAACCACATGGTTCGGGGATCAGTCCCACTGCGTGGCACCTTGGGCATGTGTCTTCGCCTATAGCTTTGGGCGACCAAAGCCTTGTGAGTGGATTTGGTAGACGGAAACTGAAAGAAGCCCATCATATATATATATGTATATGTATGTATGTGTTTGAATGTATGTGTTAGAGTGTCTGTGTTTGCCCCCCCCCCCCCAACATCACTTGACAACCGATGGCAGTGTGTTTACGTCCCCATAACTTAGCAGTTCGGCAAAAGACACCGATAGAATAAGTACTAGGCTTACAATGAATAAGTCCTGGGGTCAATTTGCTCGACTAAAGGCGGTGCTCCTGCATGGTCACAGTCAAATAACTGAAACAATTAAAAGAGTAACCGTTCTATTGAAATAGTGTAGTGACGTTTTGAAATATCCATTCTTTATTGCTTACTACGCACACACGCGCGCGCGCGCGCATAAATGAAATAACAATAGTTTGACTCACTTCCACATTTGATACATGCAACTGTAATGCCCTGAGTGCCCCTTTCTTTCGTTTGTCTTCATGTGTATGTATGTACGTATGTATATATACATATACACTCAGAGAATATATATATATATATATATATATGATGACAATGATGATGAAGATAATGACGACGATGATGATGACGATGATGACGGTGATGATGATGATGATGATGATGATGATGATGATGATGGCAGTGGAGTTGATGTTTATGATGATGTCTATCGTAACGGTGGTGATGTTGATTGCGATGGTGTTGGTAGAAGCGTTGTTTGTGACTACCCCCATCATGGCAATATTGATTTTCTTGGTGGCAGGAATAAGAGAGACCAAATTGCACTTACCTTTTATATTCTTCGGAACTTCCCTCAGCGTCTGTGGTTTTTGTTTACATACATACGGGTAGATTATATCCCTGATATTTTTTTTGTATATGCAGTAGAATATGAAGATAAACATTCCTTGAAGAGTATTGAAGATGGCAAAAAGATAATTAAACACTTCTGCTGCTTCACCAAAAGCGAAGAACGATAACATCCACGGCATTCCAAGCGGGAAGCATAACCCAGCGATGCCAAAAACACGAATTGTTTTTGTTTTGTGTTCAAATGTCTTGTCATGTTGGCTTCAGATAAGACGCCACATAACGAGAGAAAACATGGTAAGGTCGAAGGGGAGAATGATCGCCACCGGAGCCAGGAAAGCAGCATAGAAAGGTGTGTTGAATAACCAACAGCTACAAAGAAATAGAAAGGCAATCATTAAACTCTGTGTTGATTAGAGTTATGGGTCTGAAACGTTCAATTACATCCCCACCACTGTTCACCTCTTCCCTCATTGGCGTCACTACTTCCCGGCTTACACAACTGAGAATTCTCCCGTTGTGCTGCCAGTTGCAGTAGATAGCTGCGAGAAGATTGGTAAACAAGCCTGGAATGTCTATATAAAACTCGTAAAATACACCAGCCAAACCAGACGATTTATGTCTCATACCGTCGCTCAAAGCTTCTCGTTTCTTGACTGCTGTTCTCAGCATTGCGCAGCCGATACGAGTGGTAGGCGATTGAGGTAGGAACTATAGCTTACTGCCGTCCCCGAGTCTCCGATTGCACCAAACAGTCGCTCGAAGTGCCGATAGAAAAGCTATTGATCCTACTCTAATCGCTCTCTTGTGAGTGCACCACCAAATGTTGCTGACGATTGTTTCTGTCATCTGTCATTTAACCAATGTGCTAATTCAGTCCATGTAGGTTTTACGCACCGGGAAAGACGCGTTGAGCTTCCAGTAACGATATCCGTGTCTAAGTGTTCCGTCTAGGTTGACCATGGAGATCACTGATTTGTGGTTTGAATAAGCGACGACTGTTTGTAGCTGTGAACGTTCGTATCTCGAACTCGAAATCCAGGCCTTTTCTAAACAGTAAAAGCCACCCTTCATTTCACTCTAGGCCGACTAAGAGATGCGTAGATATCACAGTCGTCACAAATTGGGGCTACTGCGTCTGTGTCAGAATTCCTGGTCGCTGACGGCAACTAATTAAAATTTCTATTTTCAAATTGGAGGACACGACACCACTAACCGCTTTAAATAAACATTAGTCTTTCTTCTATTTAAATAATCCTGCTTTAGTCTTGGCTTTTGAAATTCTCTCGACAACACGCTTTTATACTGAATGCTTATAAGCTCAGTATTGACACTCATTTCTAAAACGTAACACATAACGTCGCTATTTGCCATAAACACACACACACATCATTAATGATATTCTTCTACACTTCTTCCTGGCAAACAAAAGTTACACATTAAAAAATTACATGTTGACGTAACTGTTCATTCCAGAAGACAAAAGATATGAAACTGTGTTTTTTTTTTATTTCTGTATGTGCGTGAGGGTTAACGGATTAATTTGAGTATAATAGAATTAAGTGAAATGAAGAATAAGATAAAATAAAAAGATAACAATTTTAAAAAAATAAGATAAAAAATAAACTTAAAATAAAACAAAGAAGTAGAAATAGAATGAAAATAAGGTAGAATAAAATATACATATATAGGTACATAGAGACATACATATATAAAATACACATAAATATATACACACATATATAAATACATACGTCATTATATAAAGAAACAACTTGTGGACTTCTTATATTAAATTTAAATTTGTGTACATGTGGTTAAGCATTTCTGGAAAGTATCTAATTATAACAGTTTATCACTATACGAGTGAATGCAGAATTATATGGCAATAAAAGACTCAGTTATATATATATATATATATATATATATATATATGTGTGTGTGTGTGTGTGTGAAAAAGAAGACCGAAAATGCTACTTTTTTAAAAATTAGGTACATTTAAATTTCTTTATATGAATACATTAAAAAATGTTCTTATTTTACATATTTCGGTTGTTTAAAGACCTTATCAAAAATGTGTACTTAAATAAAATAAACGTTCATAGTGTACTTTTCTTTTCCCTGCAAGAGCACGTGGTAATTTTCTTTAATACATATATATATATATATATAAATATATGCACGCATATACACACACGTGCATAAGCATTACAACATCCAATTTAATAGTATTTATTCATATTATAGTATAAATAAATTAATGATTAGATCACATTGATTTACGTAAAATGCTATTTGCATAAAGCATAGGTATATACCTCCCATATAAGCAGCACGATGGATATGTGTTATTTGTTTATATTTGTTTATATTTGTTTATATTTGTTTATATTTGTTTATATTAGCGATGGCTAGAAATCTGGTGCATTATGTCATGATAATTGGTGTTTATAGAATAATTACAGAATATTCTCAATACATAAGAATTTAGTTCATCTCTATTAATTAATTAATAAGTATTATTAAATATTCTTTTACTCTTTTACTTGTTTCAGTATTTTGATTGTGGCCATGCTGGAGCACCACCTTTAGTCGAGCAAATCGACCCCAGGACTTATTGTTTAGAAGCCTAGTACTTATTGTATCGGACTCTTTTGCCGAACCGCTAAGTTACGGGGACGTAAACACACCAGCATCGGTTGTCAAGCGATGTTGGGAGGACAAACACAGACACACAAACACACACACATATATATACATATATACGACGGGCTTCTTTCAGTTTCCGTCTACTAAATCCACTCACAAGGCTTTGGTCGGCCCGAGGCTATAGTAGAAGACACTTGCCCAAGATGCCAGGCAGTGGGACTGAACCCGGGATCATGTGATTGGTAAGTAAGCTACTTACCACACAGCCACTCCTACGCCTATTGTTTAAATTTTATATTTAGGTGATAGGCCAAATATAATGTGTATAATAAGAGAAATATTCTATATTATTCAGTTATGTATAAATTTAGAAAAAGGGTATTACAGTAGTTATAGATAGAAATGTGGTGCATTACGTCATCATAGTTAGTCTTTATAGAAATAGTTACGAAACATGCTCGATACATAATGACTAAGTTAATCTCTAAATTAATTAATAATTATTATTAATCAGTGTTTACAATTTTTTTTATAATTCGAATTTTAATTCTCAATGTAAGGTAATAAAGTTGAAAATAGTATGTATTATAAGAGATATAATCGATAATATTCAATTAGGTGTAAATAACCCTAACCCTAAGCGTATTACATTAGCAGAATTTATGGTCAAATGGAGCCTGAACATTTTTCTAATAAGTGGGTATTGTGTATATAT
>NW_026336217.1:0-1698 GCF_001194135.2 Octopus bimaculoides | reverse complement strand
ATAATAAAGAGTATTCTTTTTTCTATGAAATCACCTCCAGACGACTTCGGAATCCCATGCAACTCTTCTGGATGGTCTCCTTGTTTTAATCAATGCTGTCATGTTCCTTGACATGTTCTTTGCTGTTACAATGAGTTTTGTTGGTCTCTCGCTCAACTGCGCCCGCACATAAGAGGGTTGCAATCTGGGAAGTTAGGTGGGCAGATGTTAGGGGTGATGTGGTCGCAGAAGTTGTCTGACAGCCATGATTGGGATCTCCTGCTTGTGTGGCATGGTGCAGAGTCCTGTTGCCAGAAAGGAGTCTTCCAGCAGCCACCCTCTTGACCCAGGGCAACACTACCTCCTCCAGGTACTTGATCTAGGCCACCGTATTGAGTCTGAGGCCAAGTGGGAAGATGAATGGAAGCATAATATCACCATCACTAGTGATCACTCCAAACACCATGATGTTGACTGGATGTTTGATTTTTATCACTCTCGATACATGTTCTCAGATTGCACTGTCCTCAGATTGAAACCAAACACTATGAAACTTTAATATTGGAGCTTCCAACGCAAATGCCAAGCAGTACAACAGGTCGTTCCCAAATTTCTGGCAGAGTTAATTGCATCATGCTGCCGTTTTTCTCCAGACATTGTCCAAATGACCCTACTATACTGTGTAGTCGACAAAATCAAAAACCAACAATGCGCATACGCAAAATAAAAAAAAATTTAATGGCGATAATTTGCCCATCGCACCCTGTATATATATATATATATATATATATATATATATATATACACGTATACAAGCACACATATACATGCACAGATACATATATACATACACAGATACACATATACATGTATATAAGTACATGCACAAAACATCCATACATGATATTAATTTTATAAATTAATTTTCTGAAGGTCTAGAATTAAAACAACTGTCAGAGATATCAAATTTTTAATTAATAAATAATAATTTATTAATTACCTCTCTATTTTCTTTTGTTATTTAAATAAAAATATATATATAAACCACGGTTTATATAGTTAGTATACGGTTGAATATTAGTTGTAATGTTCAACATTCTCTGAATAGGTAACTAACCAGTACTTTCATTTGATCCAAGCATCACTTAATGAGATATATATATATATATATATATATGTATGTATGTATATATGTATATGCATATATATATATATATGCATATATATATATATATTCAATAGGGTATATAATACCACTTGCTAAAATCAGAGCCAATGCTAAAAAAAAACACTATAAAACTCACGATATAGATACACAGGAGCAATCAATATACGAGAAAAAGGCTTACTGTACCTGGAATACATCTATTAAGGAATGTATATTTCAATATCAATTGATTACACATACTTTGCATGCTCAAACATGCTCTGCGATCTTCAGTTAAAGATAGACATTTCTAAAATATTCAACTACATTAACTCGTGTGCGTTTCTTATTTTAAACCTTCCGCTCCGTTCAGAGAAAACTATCGCAAATAAGAAAATTTAAATAAATAAGTATTATTACCGTTATAGTAATAATAAGGTGGTTAGCAAGTTCACAGTATTACATGCACAATAAAAGGTAAATTCAGCTTCAATAGGGAATATAATACATCTTGCTAATTTCAGAGCCAATGCTAAACACCTTATAACAGTAATAATACTTATATATATATA
>NW_026336216.1:212-437 GCF_001194135.2 Octopus bimaculoides | reverse complement strand
TCCCTTCATTTCCCTTCCTCCCCCGTCAGTCTTCCTTTCATATGCAGACTTTGCCACCCAGATAGATACCACCATCTTACCTTGAGGTACCTTTGAGATTTTTCAACACTATATTATCTTTAAACTAAACCGAGCAGAGAATCGTCTTATTTATCTTCTTACTCTGACCATTTGTGTGTGTGTGTGTGTGTGTGTGTGTATGTGTGTGTGCGTGTGTGTGTTTGT
>NW_026336216.1:0-126 GCF_001194135.2 Octopus bimaculoides | reverse complement strand
TTTGAAATTATCTTTTTCTATCCATTCTTTTTTTGCTTTGATATAATCCGGTTTTTTTTCAAAAAGATGTCATCCACATCATCATCATCATCCACATCAACATCATCATCATTATCATAATCATCA
>NW_026336214.1:0-717 GCF_001194135.2 Octopus bimaculoides | reverse complement strand
CCTGTTGGCCAATTCTGGATGTTTCTCTTGAATTGCTGCTTTTAACTTGTGCAGTATTTCTCAGAAATAATTGTCTGGTTACTTGGGAGAAGCTCATAGTACAGAATTCCTTTCCAATCCCACCAGACACAAAGCAAGACTTTTTAGGGTGAAGACCCACTTTTGGGGTGGCTAAGGGTGGCTCATGTTGCTTACTCCAGGATTGCTTTCTCTGAACATTTCGGTAGATAATCCATTTCTCATCACCTGTCACAATTTGGTTTAAAAAAGGCGCGTTTTCATTCCGTTTATAAAGCAAATCACAGATGGAAATGCGATCCAAAAGGTTCATCTCACTCAACTCATATGGTACCCAAACATAGTAGTGATTTGTGTACCCAAGCTTTACCAGGTGCTCATGAACGACGGATTTTGATAGGTTGAGGCTTTCTGCCAATTCTCGGGTTGTGCAGGTTTATTCTCAATCAATGACTTGATTTGGTCATCATCTGTAGTGGATGGTCTGCATGATCACTCTTTATCAATAAGGCTACAATCTCCAGCTCGGAGCCTTGCAAACCACTTCCGTACAGTTCTTTCGGATAAAGAAACATCACCATAAACTGCGCATATTTCTTTGGTTGATTGTGAGGCATTTTTCCCTTTACAGAAAAAGAAAAGCAACAATTGCCGAAAATGAAGTTTCTTATCTTCCATTTTAAAGGGTTACAGAATTAA
>NW_026336213.1:0-710 GCF_001194135.2 Octopus bimaculoides | reverse complement strand
TGTGTGTGTGTGTGTGTGTGTGTGTGTGTGTGTGTGTGTGGTGAGTGGGTGTATTTTGTTTATTTGTTGTATGTTCACATTTATGTGCCATGTTTGCCTTCGTCACTGTCCTCTATGTTCGATATTCCCAACAGTTTTTCGCTGTTGACACCCCCAAAATTGAACAACGTTATCGTTAAAAGCGTGAAATTGTAATGATGTTTTGGGACGATAACTGACGAGGAAAGAGCACGGCTGTCTTGTGTTTGAATTTTCTGTTCGTTCCTTTGTCAAGGGTCTGTTTCAGTTTTTGAAACGGGTGTGACAGACAGACAGACAGACAGATAGATAGATAGATAGATAGATAGATAGACAGACAGATAGACCGATCGACCAACCAACAGTCAGACTGGCCGGTAGGCAAGCAGGCAGGCAGACAGACAAATACGTAGACATACATATATATATATTTACATGCATACATACGTACATACACACACTAGTACATTAAATAATGAATAGAAGCGTCCAAGTGACAAGTGACACTATTTAATTTTTCTACAACTCAGCCAAGCAAAACGTGCGTGTGTACGTATGCATGCATATGTGTGTATGTATGCACGTGCGTATGCATATGTATGTACGTACGTATGTATGCCTGTATGTATGTACGTATGTATGCATGTATGCATATCTCTGTATATATATATATATATATATATATATATATA
>NW_026336212.1:0-205 GCF_001194135.2 Octopus bimaculoides | reverse complement strand
ATGGTAAACAAGGTGCAACAAACAAGCAGGCCACATAGAAATATCCCCTATATATATATATTACACGTGTATAAGGGATGACCACTAGGTGGATATCCAATATGCTAGTGATCATCCCTTATACATCTGTAAAACAACTTTTTTCTGAATTTTCTGATCTTTTTATATGCTAGGCCACTTGGTTTTAAATTGAATTAATATTCAA
>NW_026336211.1:0-397 GCF_001194135.2 Octopus bimaculoides | reverse complement strand
TACACACGTACACACGCACACAGGTGCCTTCCCATACAGACCAGACACAGGAACCGATACACATATATAGCTATGATCAAATACACACCCGTATATTATACACACATATATACATAGATATGTATATATGTATATGTATGTGTATGTGTGTGTGTCTGTGTGTGTATATATATAAGCCTGTGTGTGAACGTGTGCTGATATTAGTGCATGTAAGTGTCTCTGTATATCTGATCTTTCATTGAAATATAAGTACACTTATTCTTCATTGAAATTAGAATGCACAGCGCACGTCAGAAACATTTTCTATTTGATGTATACAATGAATGGTATACGCCTATACATATACATAGATATGCATGTATGTATGTATGTAAATATGTATGTATGTATGTATGTA
>NW_026336210.1:2276-4059 GCF_001194135.2 Octopus bimaculoides | reverse complement strand
AATGTAATCATTCATAGGGAAATGATCAGAAAACAAGGAAGGTCTGACAGCTAAATAATGTTTATGAGATTTTTTTAAATATTTATATGAAAAACAATTAAATGGTTTTTGTAATGCAACCATCCTGTTACCACAAAGAACACTGAAATCTGTTTGAGATTTAAAAAAAAACCCAATATTTATTTTTATTGTAAACAAAAATGTTGCTGTTACTACCAATGACAAACACCAAGACAGTTTAAAGCTTAGTGCTCTTGGATTAGGTTTATTAGTAGTTATGGTCTTAAGTTTCTTTGATATTAGCTGGTCATAGTGTGTTGCTGCTGCCACTGTCCATCATTTTTTTTTTGTTATGACAACACTCTGGCCTGATGTTAGTTCTGCTACTGCCTGCCATATGCTGTGTCCAATCTGCTGTCTACATGTAGTGGCTAAAATGTGCTGAATATATCATGCCAAAGATGAAATCTTTGTTAGATATGGTTCAACACAACATCTTGGGAGTTCAGATTTTTTTTTTATGACGTTAAATATAATTTGGTAAGTCATGATTATATTCTTAAGTTGTTTTTTGCAGCAGATATTATGATCAAAGTTCCCTTACTAAATATTCCCTCTACGAGCCTTTACTCAAGAGATTTGAAGCAGATAAATTTTTTAAAAAACTGAAGAAATCAAATTAATTGAACATATCTGATAACTTGAACATAACAAGTTGATGTGTTTACAGCCTACAGATATCTGACTAATTTAGTGATTTGATGAGATAAAAGATTCTTGGTTGATTAATTGTAGATAATTGATGGTGATCAGATAGGATATAAATTATAAATGTTGACCCGGATCTATTTCAAAACGGGGGCACCAGTATTTTCTTAACGAAACACTAACGAAACACTTTGAAACTTGGGACACTGGTAGAATGTGTCATATAAAACATCTTTTACTCTTAGTCTTCTTAACAAGAAAACGTACATCGCAAGTTATTCCATGTTAAAGTTGTCGTATTTCTGTAATTTCAACCAATCACTGACGTCTATTCAGCTTAATAGAGTTACTGCTGGGCGGTCATAAAAATGTTATTCCCTGTGACATATTTCATCCGGTTTAATCGTAATTTATACGCATATATTGTTTATATAATAAATTACGCTGTGCATATCTATGTGTGTAACAATTTTAGAGTTCGGATTATAGAGTTAGGGTTAGTTTTAGGGTTAGGGTTAGGGGATTAATACGATATACACCGTTACAGCGCTAGCTGTTTTCAACTGAATAGACGTCAGTGATTAGTAGAAATTATCGAAATAAGACAATTTTTTACATGAAATAAATTCGAATACAAAAATTTTTTTCTGTTCTATAACACAAAATAGATAAGTATACGAAGTTTGAAAGTCTTTCGGTACCAAAAACACTACATAAAACATAAATGAAAACTGGTGCCCCCATTTTGAAATAGATCCGTTGACCCAAGAGGCTATCAACCATGAAAATTCTGACAAATACATCACAGATTATAGATGTTGATTAGTTAAGTCACAAATTTTCTGCTATTCAATATAGCAGCTGCAGAGTAAAATACAGACTAGATAGGACATGCGTTTGTTTATATATGAATATATATGATGATGATGGTGATGATGATTATGATGATGATGATGATGATGATCATCATCATCATCATCATCATCATTCTAACATCCACTTTTCTGTGCAAAGTATGTATATTTATATATATATATATATATATATATATATATATATATATGTGTGTGTGTGT
>NW_026336210.1:0-2266 GCF_001194135.2 Octopus bimaculoides | reverse complement strand
TATATATATATATATATATATATATGTGTGTGTGTGTGTGTGTATGACTGCGCTGGTATGGCTATGTGTTGCGTATGGATGAGGACAGCTGTGTGAAAAAGTGTCACATTCTAGCAGTAGAGAGAAATTGTGGAAGAGGTAGACCCAGGAAGAGCTGGGGTGAGGTGGTGAAGCACAACCTTTGAATGTTGGGCCTCTTGGAGATGATGACAAGTGACTGAGACCTTTGGAGATATGCTGTGCTTGAGAAGACCCAGCAAGCCAAGTGAGACCATAACCATGGCCTATTCCAGTGCAGCATAACCAGCCCATTTAAGAGTACCTTTCAATCATTGGATAATAAACTATGCTTGCGAAGACCTGTTGAGTCAAGTGAAATCATTGTCATGACATGCCAGTGCAGTTTGACTGGCTCCCATGCCAGTGGCACGTAAAAAGTACCATTTGAGCATGGTTGCTGCCAGTGCCACCTGATTAGTTCCTGTGCCAGTGGCACATAAAAAGCACCATTTGAGCATGGATCATTGTCAGTACCACCTGGCTACCTCCCATGCCAGTGGTACATAAACACCATTCAAGCGTGGTTGATGCCAGTACCACCTGATTGGCACTTGTGCCGGTGTCATGTAAAAAGCATCCACTACACTCTTGGAGTGGTTGGCATTAGGAAGGGCTGTAGAAACACTGCCAGATCAGACTGGAGCCTGGTACAGCCTTCTGGCTTACCAGTCCACAGTTAAACCATCCAACACATGCCAGCATGGAAAGCGGACATTAAACGATGATGATATGGAGTCATTGCAGCTTTCCAATGAAGCAGAGGAGAAAGTAAATAAAGGAAGTAAAGGAATAAAGAGGTGGAGAGAGAGAAGAAAAAAGAAGCATAAAAGTTCACAGTTCAACTTTCCGATGTAGAAACAAGAATATAAGGTCTTAGGTACATTAAAATCCTGATATAATAAACATCCAGAGAAAAAAGATGTGAACATATCAATGTTCAATAACAGAATGGTAGCAGAGGTGGTTAAGTAGTAAAAGGAAAAAAAAAAGAAAAGAAATAGAAAGAGAGGTAGAGTGAGGGGGAGGAATTTAAGGATTGGCCTTAGGATAAAAGTTAGATGTATAGGCCTATGGTGTCTAAGAATTGTGTGTGGAGTAACCAACCATACACGTTACTTTATCCTAAGGCCAATCTTTAACCCTTTAGCATTCAGATTTTTCTATCAAATATAATACTTATTTATTCACTTTGTTTTGAATAAATTAAACATTATCTTGTAGCTTTGAGATTTTGATGATGTGAACATTTATTTTTTAGAGTGACATAGTAGAGTAGGTGTGAGCAGCCAGTTCTGGCTAGTTTGAACATAAAACAAGTAGAATAGTTTGGCCGGATATGGCCAGTTTGAATACTAAAGAGTTAAATTCCCCCTTCACTCTATCTACCTCACTTTCTATTTATTTCATTTTCTTTCCTTTTACCACTTAATAACCACCTCTGCTACTATTCTGTTATTGAACATTGATATGTTCTCGTCTTTTCTCTTGGAATGTCTACTATATCAGGATTTTAACCCACATGGATCTATGCAGGATTGCACCTAAAGACTTACACTCTTGTTTCAACAACATCAGAAAGTTGAACTATGAACTTTTATGCTTCTTTTTTCTTCTTTCTCTCCATCTCCTTATTCCGTTACTTCCTTCCTCTATGTCGTCATCTCATTAATATATACCATATATACAACACTACAGAATAAAAAAGTTAGTTCACAATACCATATCTCCAAGGATTTTCTGAAAGAGGGCCCTAATCCTGAAATATCAAAATACAAGGTAAAAGTACAAACCATCAACTTGTATCATTTATTATAACTCAAATGGTTTTGGTTTATAAGAATTGAAAACATTGATATATAAATATATATATGTATGTATGTATATATGTATGTATGTATATAGACACACATTTAAAACACACACACACACACACATATTCACATACTCATACAATACAAATAGATGGCAAATAAATGTTAATACTTAACTTCTAATGCATACATGCAGATATTACAAGATACACTTGCAGTTCTGCAAATGTATGCGCCTAAATGTTCCACCTAGCCTTTCTGCACAGTCACATATGCATAGTCATATGCTAACATATACATATGTATGCACAAATGATGGAAATGGTGGATTATGCAGTGGGGGGACAGTCCTCTACTTTACAGTTCACAGAGGTGAGTGGCTTATAGCATCTCAC
>NW_026336209.1:377-711 GCF_001194135.2 Octopus bimaculoides | reverse complement strand
AGAGTACATGCGACACGCCAAACCGATGATCATCGATGCTCCAACTGTGACCATCCCATCTTTTAGCCAGGCATAGTGTATCTAGGACTACATTATCTAATGTATAGTGTAGGAGTTAGTATTAGTGGCTATAGTTGTTGTTGATGTTGTTCTTTAGCGCCAGGTGAGTCCTGATCCAGGCAGACCAGCGAACAAAGACGTTCCTACCGTGACCATCCATTCCTTTAGTCACTTATGGTGTTATTAAGTTTGGTTTCAGAAGTGAAACATATGTATTATAGATATATCATTATTATTATTATTATCATCATCATTATCATCATTATTATTATTA
>NW_026336209.1:0-367 GCF_001194135.2 Octopus bimaculoides | reverse complement strand
TTATTATTATTATTATTATCATTATTGTTATTTTTATTATTGTTATTATTGCTGTTAGTACTCTCAATCGTCCTGTTTACATCTGTGTCGTCCCGACCCCCACCCCCACAATGCACAAAAGCACACAATGACCGTCCCCTCCATCCCCACGTCCAACCTCTCTCTCTCTCCACACACACACACCCCCATGCACGTGCAGGCTTGTCAACTCGAGTCAGAATTCTTGCGCTAACCACATCGCTTTCCACAGCAGAATTTCTTCAAATCATATTCCATGAGACAAGTTTTGATGGCACCAGTAACAATGGTGACGATGACGACGATGATGATGATGCTGGTGATGATGATGATGCTGGTGACGAGGACG
>NW_026336208.1:208-344 GCF_001194135.2 Octopus bimaculoides | reverse complement strand
GTAAGTACGTAAAAACGAACGAACAAACGTATATAGGTTCGTACGAATGACCGAACGACCGAAAGAAAGAATGAACGTACGTAATTACGAACGTACGTAATAACGTAGGTACGTTCGTACGAATACACGTAACAAC
>NW_026336208.1:0-120 GCF_001194135.2 Octopus bimaculoides | reverse complement strand
TAATTACGTATGTACAATCGAACGAACGTACGTACGTAAGAAAGAACGAATAAACGTATATACGTTCGTTCGAATGATCGAACGACCGAAAGAAAGAATGAACGTACGTAATTACGTAGG
>NW_026336207.1:0-205 GCF_001194135.2 Octopus bimaculoides | reverse complement strand
TAGATAGATAGATAGATAGATAGATAGATATAGATACACACACACACATATACGCACATCTGCATGCATATATATCATATAGAACGATATAGGTATATACATATAGATATATATATGTGTGTGTGTATGTGTGTGTGTGTGCGTGAGTGTATGTGTAAATATATATATATATATATATATAAACAATATATGAGTATATGCATAT
>NW_026336206.1:0-297 GCF_001194135.2 Octopus bimaculoides | reverse complement strand
ATGACCCTCTCCGTAACTTTCATAACCTGATCTAACAGCTTGATGCCTATATATATTATATATCTACACACATACACGCATATATATTTTCTAGTTCATACATACTGATATATTTGCAGATGTATTCACACCTGTACATTTATATATTCCTATAGACCAGGGTTGTAGCATTACATCTCTCCAGGATGTTAAAGAAGGACTTGTGGTTGTTATAGCGAGTTATGAAAAGGCCTTCAGTTGTTCCCACGTGTTTTTGCATGACTTACACATATATGTGTGTGTGTGTGTGTGTGTGTG
>NW_026336205.1:0-575 GCF_001194135.2 Octopus bimaculoides | reverse complement strand
TATATATATACATATATATATTATAAGGAGAATGTGGAGAGTTTTGACCAATAAAATTCAGTTTATTAACATACTGTCAAAATCTGTGATACCTACAATCGTGCCCATATTTAACTCATTCAATTACAAATTAATAAATTAAAATTTAAAAATTGCATCTGAAAATAGTGATAGATTATGATGTTGTCATTTTTTAGTCTAATTTTCAACCTAAGGAAATATTTAACTCGCTGTTTCAAGATGCAATTTTGAATTTATTAATTTGTAATTGAAGGAAACGATTGCAAGGTAACAGATAGTTTGGACAATATGTTAATAAATTGAATTTCATTGCATGAAACTCTCTATTTTCTCCTTATCATATATTATATTGAAAGGTACCCATATATTTCGAAGTGCAATAATCATTAAACTTCGTAATATACTTAATTAGTGCTGTTTTAAACACTATACACCAACGCTGTTAGGTTATCCTGAAATTTTGAACATTTCGTCGATGAGGCTTGGATGTTGACAGAGGTGTCTTGAATACTCAAAATAAAACAAACAAAATAAATAAATATACTATATAAATA
>NW_026336204.1:0-569 GCF_001194135.2 Octopus bimaculoides | reverse complement strand
TTATTCTTTGTAAGCCTAGTACTTATTCTATCGGAATCTTTTGCCGAACCATTAAGTTACGGAGACATAAACACACCACAACCTGTTGTCAAGCGATGGTGGGAGGACAAACATAGACACAAAGACACACACACACACACTCATAAATATATATATATATATATATATACGTATGTGTGAGTGTGTTTGTGTGTGTAAACACACCACGGACTTTTTTCAGTTTCCTTCTATCAAATTCACTCACAAGGCTTTCGTTGGCTTGAGGCTATGTAAAAAACACTTGCCCAAGGTGCCACGCAGTGGGACTGAACCCGGAACCGTGTGGTTGGAAAGTAAGCTTCTTACCACACAACCACTCCTGCTCATATACATACATCTATGTAAACGGTGCTGTTTCGAATGATATTGCATAATAGCAAGGGGGCGAGCTGGCAGAGTGGTTAGCACGCCGGGTGAAATGCTTAGCGGTATTTCGTCTACCGCTACGTTCTGGGTTCCAATTCCACGGTGGTCGACTTCGCCTTTCATCCTTTCGGTGTCGATAAATTAAATACCAGTTGCGTACTGGA
>NW_026336203.1:0-234 GCF_001194135.2 Octopus bimaculoides | reverse complement strand
AGACAGCAAATGTAAACACACGAAGTATTGAGTAGAAGCTGAAATTAAGGTGAAGGTGTGAGAATGTTTTGGTTCTGTCTGGAGTCCATGCGGATGGGAGCATGCGCAATGGTGAGCAGAAGAGGTCAGAGGGCAACTGAATGTCATGGAGGCAGGACGTGTTTACAACGAAGAGAAGGAAACTTTCCCCTCCAGATTGTTGACAGGTAAGAAGAAAAGCTCATTTCTCCTTGT
>NW_026336202.1:0-476 GCF_001194135.2 Octopus bimaculoides | reverse complement strand
TTCAAGTCAGGTGACTGGCTTGGCCATTCTAATAATTTTATATTGTGATTAACAATCCATTTTTGGTAGACTTCGCAAAGCTGGAGCTTTTCTACAGAATCTCATAAATTATTGTTCAAAATATTTTGGTACATCTCTGCATTCATTCTACCATCTATCACAAGTAAATTGCCAGTGCCATTTGCAGAGAAATACCCCTACACAATGATGTTGCCACCTCCAAACTTTCCAGTAGGAATTGTGTTTTTCGGTGAATAAGTGGTACCACCTTTTCTCCAAACATGGCTATGCGAATTTCGCCCAAACAATTCAATTTTCGACTCATCTGTCCAAAGAACATTTTCCTAGAATGTATCAGATTTATCTTTATGTTCATAAACAAATTTTCAACGGGCATCTCTATGCCTTTTAGTCAACAGTGGAGTCTTTCTAGGAGAACATGACTTCATTTCATTCCTATGAAGTTCATTGCTGAT
>NW_026336201.1:153-432 GCF_001194135.2 Octopus bimaculoides | reverse complement strand
ACAAAATATACATAAATACATACCCATACCTAGAAACATACCCCCTCCATACACACACAATCCCACACAACTTACAACTTACACCTAAACTCACACATACACGTATACACACATACGTATGCATGTTGATTAGATTTTAAATATGTAGCCATCAAAAATACAAAACTACAAAAACGAAAAATAAAAATCCCCAAAACAAGTGAAAATAGATGAAAGTTTCCTCAAATTCTTGGAGATGAAAATAACTGAAGAATTCTTAATTTAATTTCGTCGCTTCTT
>NW_026336201.1:0-125 GCF_001194135.2 Octopus bimaculoides | reverse complement strand
TATATAAATTATAGCAACTTAGTTGTTGATGTGAGTGTATGTATATGTATGTGTGTGTGTTTACATATATATATGTATGTATGCATATAGATATATATGTGCATATGCCTGGGTATATATATATA
>NW_026336200.1:0-361 GCF_001194135.2 Octopus bimaculoides | reverse complement strand
TTTTTTTTTTTTTTTTGTATTTTCCTTATCTATTTTAATATTGTTTTAATAATATTTTTTTTTACTTTAATTTCCTTTCTAATTAACTTTCCAGATAAACATTTTTTTTCGGCTTCAGGCAGGTGTTGTTTAAAGTATGCATTATAGGTATATAGGTGTATGTATGTAGGTGTATGTATGTATGTGTGTGTGTATGCAGATGTATATGTGTGTATGTGTGCGCGTGTTTACGTGTATGAATGTATGGTCGTGTGTATGTCTGTGTGTATATAAATATATATATATATGTGAGTGTATTATATGTGTTTATGTGTATGTATGAACATATATATATATATATATATATATATATATATATATA
>NW_026336199.1:0-336 GCF_001194135.2 Octopus bimaculoides | reverse complement strand
ATATATACATATATACATACACATATATAAATATATATTTATATATATACATATATAAGAATCTAAGATGTATGCATGTATATGCGTATGCGCGTGTGCGTAATTTGCGTGCGTGTATGCTTGTGGGCGTATACATCCGATGTGCAACAAGAAATATAAAGTAGCAATTTTACACAAGATTTGCATATCGACTTGAAAACCTATTATCATGCAATTTCGTTTTTTTTTGCGTTAACACTGATTTCAGGCGCTGTCGATTAAATCAGAAATCACGTTAACAAAGGTTACGTAATATTCACATTACGCACCTACATTCATATAAATACATACATACAT
>NW_026336198.1:0-346 GCF_001194135.2 Octopus bimaculoides | reverse complement strand
CTCCATCTTTAGCTTCAAGTGTCAACATATATGAGTTTCTGATTTCTCTATCTAATTTGTGTTCTAATATTAATTCAGGTATGAAGACACCATCACGCCGCTTTTCAACTGAAAGAGAAAATGGTTCTCTTTTATTTTTTTTAACTGTATATCTAATTTGAGAATTTTTCATTGAAATATCTTCATCAATGGCATTTGGAAGAGGGATTTTATCACCTTTACTATCTCTCTCAAAAAATTCAATTTTAACTTCATTCTTTGGAAATTCTGGAGAATGGTCATTGATGTCTTCTATGAATATTTTTAGTTTTAGAATTTTCATAAATGCTTTTCCTTTCCTCACTGC
>NW_026336197.1:0-310 GCF_001194135.2 Octopus bimaculoides | reverse complement strand
CACACACACACACACACACATATATATATATATATGCATACACACACACATACATACGTACATATACACACACACATGCACACACACATGCACACATATTTATATACATAATGACGGTGATATATATTCTTTTTCTTTTACTCGTTTCAAGTCATTTGACTGTGGCCATGCTGGAGCACCGCCTTTAGTCGAGCGAATCAACCCCAGGATTTATTCTTTGTACGCTTAGTACTTATTCTATCGGTCACTTTTTGCCAAAACGCTAAGTTATGGGGACGTAAACACAACAGCATCGGTTGTCAAGCGATGT
>NW_026336196.1:0-730 GCF_001194135.2 Octopus bimaculoides | reverse complement strand
GTTTGTATAATCTGCAATGGATTATTACTGAACAGAAGATCATGATCTTGTTATTGACTGAAACCTCTTCTCTCCATTACGAAAAACCCACACAAATCAATCTGTAATGCTACATTTAATTTTTCAATAAAATTTCGTGCGATCATGGATATTTTGCCACGCTGATAAATAAGTTTGACTAAAAATGCCTTTGTTACTGAAGTTTAGCTGGAGAAAATTTAATTTTACACATGTTTAGAATTCAAATTAGTCTTCAAATTACTTTTCACCTGAGGAGATATTTTCTAGAAGATACTACACGTTTAAAGGCTAATCGGAATGTTGGAGTGCTGTTTTTAAATCAGTCATTGATAGCTTACTGTAGGCGACGAATATCTCTCAATGTTTTGTTTTAGGGAATATCAAAGATTTAAAATGACATGTGCAACAGAGATACAATAAACAAAGCTGTTAGAAGCATCCCCTGTAGAAGTGCAGTTTCGCTTACACTTCATTGACAAAGGCACATATTACATTTCTTGTGAGTCGATAATCACTCTAATATTTACAGAGTATCTGCGATTATCGATATACATCTTGGCAAATGCCTAATAAACATAGAAGGATAGGATGATGATGGAAATGTTTAAGAATATTTTAGATTAATCAATTCGATGATTTTAGTGGAAACAGTATTTAATTACAATTGAACCTTGGGAGAGGCATTATGCCGGTAATAAACACACGCACT
>NW_026336195.1:0-504 GCF_001194135.2 Octopus bimaculoides | reverse complement strand
GTTCCCACGATTTCACATCAAGAATCTTGCAGAACAACTACATACGTGCAACATATATGCTGTTGTCGTTATAAGAATTAGACACTTCGAGAGAGCATGAAATAATTTATTTTTTGTTTTGGAAGTGGTTTAATACTAGCAACATATAATTCTCGCCGGTCAGAATAAAGTTTCTAAAGTGGACAGAGAAATTCAAATCATTGTTTCGCTTCCATGTCTACAGGTGCTGTGGGTTCGTGGTCAACGAGTAGCCATCAGCTTCTTCTATGCAAAGTGATTTTTAAATCACCGTTTTACAAGCTATTCTTATAGCTTTATCCTCTTCGAGTCAAACAGTTCCAATAAGGAATTATTTCATATAAATATATGTACAGGCGCAGGCGTGGCTGTTTGGTGAGCAGCTTCCTTCCTAACCACATGGTTTCGTGTTCAGTCCCATTGCGTGACATCTTGAGCAAGTGTCTTCTTCTATAGCCTCGGGCCGACCAAAGTCTTGTGAGTGGA
>NW_026336194.1:284-475 GCF_001194135.2 Octopus bimaculoides | reverse complement strand
TACATACATACATACATACATACATATATATCATGAACTAACTGTTACTTCCTCAGATGCAGCACGGAATTTTGTCAGTGAACAGGTCGCGGTCTCAAAGTGACGAAAATATTTTGACACAAATTAAATTTAATTGTTGAAGTGAATCTTACGGTTTTTCTGTGTTTCTTAAATGGCGTATAAACACATTC
>NW_026336194.1:0-193 GCF_001194135.2 Octopus bimaculoides | reverse complement strand
TATATATATATATATATATATATATATATATATATATATATGTATGTATGTATGTATGTATATATGTGTTTGTGTATGCGTGTTTGTCCCCCCGATGCTGGTGTGTTTACGTCCCCGTAACTTAGCGGTTCGGCTAAAGGAAGCGATAGAATAAGTACTAGGCTTAGAAAGAATAAGTCCTAGGGTCGATTTG
>NW_026336193.1:0-470 GCF_001194135.2 Octopus bimaculoides | reverse complement strand
GGTGAAGGTGTTTGTTTGGTGCGAAATGTAGACGTCGGCAACTGAGGTGGAGTTGGTGATGATGTCATTGTTGTCGGCGGCGGCGGTGTAGTGGTGATAGTAATGGTTGTTGTGCCGTTGCTGGTGGGAATGATGATGCTGATAGTGATGCTGTTGATGCTTTGGTCGTCGTCATCGTCATTGTCATCGTCGGGCTATTGGTGATTATGATGGCGGCAGCAATGGTAAGGAAGAGATAGTGGGAAAATATAGCAGTGATGTTAATACTGATCATTATTTTTCTTGTTGTCGCTGTTATTATTATTATTATTATTATTATTATTATTATTATTATTATTATTATCATTATTATTATTATTATTATTATTATTATTATTATTCTTTTTCTTCTTCGTATGGTTGTCGTCATTATTATCATTGTTATTATTATTTATTATTATTATTATCATTATTATTATTATTTATTATTA
>NW_026336192.1:0-237 GCF_001194135.2 Octopus bimaculoides | reverse complement strand
TCTGTCTGTCTGTCTGTCTGTCTGTCTGTCTGTCTGCCTGTCTGCCTGCTTCCTTGCCTCCTTGTCTGCTTGTCTATCTATCTATCTATCTATCTATCTATATATCTATCTGTCTGTCTGTCTGTCTCTCTCTCTCTCTCTCTCTCTCTCTCTATCTATCTATCAATTTCTCTGCCTGTCTATCTACCTGTCTATATGTCTGTCTATCTATCTATCTATCTATCTATCTATCTATCT
>NW_026336191.1:0-379 GCF_001194135.2 Octopus bimaculoides | reverse complement strand
TCAAATTCCACCGAGGTCGACTTTGCCTTTCATCCTTTCGGAGTTGATTACACTAGGATCAATGTAATCAACAAGTCAAATGCTGCCATGGTAAACATTGCCTTTCATATTTCCAGGGTTGACAAAATAAGTACCAGTTGAGCAGTAAGGTTGATGTAATTGGCTAACCCCTCCCCACAAAATTTCAGTCCTTGTGCCTATAGTAGAAAGAATTATTATTATTATTAAGGCACTGAACTAGCAGGATTGTTACTGTGCCGGGTGAAATACTTAGCAGTATTTCATTTGTCTTTACGGTCTGAGTTCAAATCCTGCTGAGGTCAACTTCGCCTTTCATCCTTTCGGGGTTGATAAAATAAGTACTAGTTGAGCACTGGGG
>NW_026336190.1:0-473 GCF_001194135.2 Octopus bimaculoides | reverse complement strand
TTTGTGCATTCGTGTATGTCTATGTAGATATGTGTTGAGCTAGCAGCAATATCGGTAACAAATTTTGGCACAAGGCCAGCAATATCGGGGGACGGGGTTAATCGATTACACCCACCCCAGTGCTCAACTGGTACTATTTTATAGGTCCTCGAAAGGGATGAAGATCGGATCTTGTTCAAAACGGGGGTACCAGTTTTCATTTATGTTTTATGTAGTGTTTTTGGTACCGAAAGACTTTCAAACTTCGTATACTTATCTATTTTGTGTTATAGAACATAAAAAAATTTTTCTATTCGAATTTATTTCATGTAAAAAATTGTCTTATTTCGATAATTTCTACTAATCACTGACGTCTATTCAGTTGAAAACAGTTAGCGCTGTAACGGCGTATATCGTATTAATCCCCGTTAGTTCTGATATTTCAACCTTAACCCTAACCCTAACCCTAAAACTAACCCTAACTCTAGAATCCG
>NW_026336189.1:672-1903 GCF_001194135.2 Octopus bimaculoides | reverse complement strand
TTACCACACAGCCACTCCTTGTATGGAATTTATAAACATATAATGCATTGCTACGCGCGTTTCCACAAATCACATGACCCTTAAGATCACATGATTTATTCTTCGAATGATTACAGTGTAGTCCGTAGTTTCTACCAGCATCATGACTAACATTTCTTTTTTCCACTGCCAATACGTTATTGGATCACGGATAATTATTTCAAATAGTTGATGTGCAAAAGTAGATAAATGATTAAATGAATGGTAAAGTTATTATTAGTCCGAACATGCTTGGTGCAGGTTCGAACTGGGGAACAAGCTACCCACTGCGTTTTATCATAGAGAATATATCTCGCTAGTTGACAAATGGTGTGTAGACACTTAGATCAGCTCGCAAAGCCATCTACCTAGACTGGGAGTGAGATGCTAGCATTTCGGTGTAGTTATCGCCTCATCGGTCTCAGTCTAGATAGACGGCGCTGCGAGCTGATCTAGGTGTCTACACACCATTTGTCAACAAGCGAGATATATTCTGCGTCGCAAAACGCAGTGAAAAGCTTGTTCCCCAGTTCCAACGTGCATCAAGTCTATTCGAACTGATAGTAACATTGGAATTTCATTTATCACTACTTAGTGCTCACCCTCCGTGATTAAAAGAATATTTAAATGATTACTTTATTTCATCTAAAGCAAAGTGGTGGAGGGGCTTTCAAGGTATCCGAGATGTTTTGTTGGCATTTTTTCCAGGCGCTCAATTTTCGCCTTTGCTTGACCAATGGACTACAGCTCTGTCCCAAAATGGTAATCTACGAGACATGCCTCAAAAATGGTGCTGATTCTCGCTCATCGTCCAAGAATCTCTTAACATGAATCAACCAAGCGTTTGCTTGTGCATCATCTTGGCACAATTTGTTCAACTAAAACCCTTCATGTCGGTGCTCCAGCATAGCCGCAATCAAATTACTGAAACAAATAAATAAATAAACAAATCGAGGACAACACCGACTGTTAAGAGACAGGTGCACGCGTACCAGTAATTAAAATATCTATGCAAATTTAAGGAGATGCTTTCTGGTAAGAAGCTTGCTTTCCAACCACATTGTTTCGGGTTCAGTCCCACTGCGTGGCCCTTTGGGCAGCTGCCTTCCAATATAGCCCTAGGCCCACCAAAGCCTTTGAGTTGATTTGGTAGACGGAAAATGAAAGAATCCCATGTATATATATATATATGTGTGTGTGTGTGTGTGTGTGT
>NW_026336189.1:0-266 GCF_001194135.2 Octopus bimaculoides | reverse complement strand
GTATGTATGTATGTATGTATGCATGTATGTACGTGTGTATGTATGTTTGTATGTATGTATGTATGTATGTATTTTCTATGGGTTCTCCTCGTTACACAGATTGCAGAGTCATGCTCATAAAAAAACATACACACAGTCATCACATATGTTAGCTATTCCGTCTCATTCTGATTAATTACTTATTCTGAAGAGATTCTTTCTATTCCGTAAATATGGCATGTGTACACTTTAGGTTTCTCGTCTGAAGTTTTTGTGTATGTTTTTTT
>NW_026336188.1:0-467 GCF_001194135.2 Octopus bimaculoides | reverse complement strand
ATAGATCCGAAATGGACCCATTGACCTATGACGATCTCTGGGCAATTGCCCAGACTGTCCATACCTTAAAACGACACTCTACCTCACATTTCTGTACTCAATCTGCAGTGGAATTAATTTACGTTTCTGAAATCAAATCATTTTAATCTTTCTAAACACTGACTTCACCTCTTGACAGACCAAAAATATATTTGTTTAAAATGCATAAGCAGCAAGGTTCTACTTTAGTCATTTATTTCCATTAGTTTACAGTTTGAATGTATTTGTCGGGGACAAAAACAATCCATGTTCCCAGTTATGCTACAAAAGCAAGTCAACTGAAAGTATTCTTTATATATCTTGTCAACGTCCGTTGGTTGGTGAAAGTGTTTGTATCCAAACAGCCAAGAAATACGCCTCTTTGTCCTTGTGTGAAGTAGAAGTCATCCGTAAGTAGCTTCGTGTTCGTTTTCTTTCTTCTTTGTTAT
>NW_026336187.1:0-469 GCF_001194135.2 Octopus bimaculoides | reverse complement strand
ATGAGAAAGGCAAGCCGGCACTTTCCAACGCGAGTATGACCCGAGAAATTCAAAATGTTGTAAAGTTACAACAACTATCATGTGACTCATTAATTTTTGCAGAATTCGGAAATGGCGTTTAATAATTTCGTTATAGTTTTGATAAAAAATCTCCGTGGGTTTGAGACGAATTTTAATCATTCTCTCGTAATTCATTTATTGTATTGTTAATTGCTTTTTTTTCGTTATTTCAGTGGTTTTAGTACTTCTGGCTCCCCCTGTTCTTGATGACTACAGAGAGCTTCGTAATGAAATTAAAGACATCTTTTTCAGAACTCTTCAGAACATTGTGACTCACAGAAGAATTACTTGTGAATAGTAATGTTGAGGAATTGCTTGTTAGGTACATAAAAGCGATTGTTATTCACCAAACAGTAGCAACAAAGCACTTATACATACATACATACGTACGTACATACATATGCGTTGT
>NW_026336186.1:0-241 GCF_001194135.2 Octopus bimaculoides | reverse complement strand
GAATAGATCGGTACGTGTGTAGGTCGGTTTCTGACTGCCTCTATCTACTTTCTTTTTTTCTTCTGTGTATGTAGTGCGTATATATATGTCTGTGTATATGTATTTCGTATCTATGTGTGTGCATATGCGTATGTAAACCTACATATATTTACAAACTTTTCTACTCTAGGCACAAAGCCCAAATTTTGTGAAGGAGGGGGCTAGTCGATTAGATCGACCCCAGTACGCAACTGGTACTTAA
>NW_026336185.1:0-294 GCF_001194135.2 Octopus bimaculoides | reverse complement strand
CTAATCTAAAATTTTAATAATATATAATATTGAACAGTAAGATTATTACAGTCATATAATATATAAGAGCTAAAATTTTTAAAATCACAGTGAATACCATACAAAGAAACATTCATCATAAAAATATTAATCCAAAAATCAAATAAAGTATAAATTGAACAATAAAAATTAATACAATAATATAATGTATAAAAGTAAGTACTTGTACATCGACTACACGCGTTTAATGGCTGAGTTAGGACTATATAAAATCATATAAGAAAACCATATCCAAGTTCATTAGAAAGGAAAAAT
>NW_026336184.1:0-317 GCF_001194135.2 Octopus bimaculoides | reverse complement strand
CGAAAGACGAACGAAAGCGCTAATATATGTATAATATAAATGAAAGAAGTCATTCCAAAATTCTGACGACTTTTGGATGAGGTATTAACAGTAACTGCACAATAAAGTGAAGTATATTTGCCACTTAAATGTGGCTGACCCCGAGGGGTGGATGTTACTGTTGCTTTTAGCCCCAGGAGGACATCTCTAGCTGGCTATCGACACACATTTGTGTCCTGTCTGTATTTGCCAAGGGAAGTTATCTTTCCCATCTTGATCTACTATACATACGTACTTGAGTTTCAGGGTTATTTCCCTTCTTCAGCGTACGACAATCG
>NW_026336183.1:0-396 GCF_001194135.2 Octopus bimaculoides | reverse complement strand
TATATATATATATATGTATGTATGTATGTATGTATATATATATACGTATACATGCATCTATAAACCGAAATATATAAACCGAAATTAATGCAAATACTTGCAAAGTAGATATTACATATGTACGTGTATAAAAACTGTATTTTCTGGGGGTTTTTTTTAATTTCTGGAAAACAATGTAAAACAGTCAGGATGACTGTAGTAAGTCAATGACTCATAGCGAAAATTGTTTAACCTATACCCCCGCACGCGCTCACTCGCGCTCACACATACACACACACAGAGGCACATGCACGCACACTCACATGCATGCGCACAGCCTCGTACGCACGCGCTCATGCATGAGTGTGTACATGTATGCTTACATGTACATGTGAATATACACACATTCATATATAT
>NW_026336182.1:0-692 GCF_001194135.2 Octopus bimaculoides | reverse complement strand
TGTATATATATATATATATATATATATATATATATAATAGTACGTGGTGCAATTGTAAATGCATTTGGGCACGAATTTATATATATATTTATGTTCGTGTATGTATATAGATATATATGTGTGTACACATATATATCTATGCACAATGCATACACACACACACCGATACATACACGCACACACCCATACACACACACACACACACACACACCATTACCTGAAAGATTCAAAACAATATAAAACGCTGCTTCATTCGCTGCAAGTTATGAAATTTTTTCAATAATTTTCCTGCATTTTATTTTTTCTGCGTAAAAGCTTATTAGAGTGTTGGCACGGAATTAACATCTTAGAAACTTGAAGTGTTTTTAACCCTCTCCAGAACATTATAAACAGTTTTATATACTTCTTCTCAGTTTTTGTAACGTTTTTTGTTTAATATTTTTTAGCTTTCTCCATTATCAGTCAAACTTGACATCAGGTCAGAGTTTAGATGATTGTAAGCGTTTTAACCCTATCGGTGTCATTAAACTAATTTTTCTTTTCTATATATGTAAGTGTGTATGTGGGCGGGTGGCGGTTGTAAATAAGCATGTATGTAAATATAGGTGTATGTATTTAAGTAAGTATATGTGCGTGTGTGGGTGTTTATTTATTTATTTATATATATATATATATATATATATATATATATA
>NW_026336181.1:0-441 GCF_001194135.2 Octopus bimaculoides | reverse complement strand
CTGTCTGTCTGTCTCTCTCTGTCTGTCTCTCTCTCTGTCTGTCTCTCTCTATGTCTGTCTCTCTCTCTCTGTCTCTCTCTCTGTCTCTCTCTCTGTCTCTGTCTCTCTGTCTCTCTCTGTCTATCTCTCTCTGTGTCTGTCTCTCTCTCTCTGTCTGTCTGTCTCTCTCTCTCTCTGTCTCTGTCTCTGTCTCTGTCTCTGTCTCTCTGTCTCTCTCTGTCTATCTCTCTCTCTGTCTGTCTCTCTCTGTCTGTCTGTCTCTCTCTGTCTGTCTCTCTCTCTGTCTGTCTTTCTCTATGTCTGTCTCTCTCTCTCTGTCTCTCTCTGTCTCTCTCTGTCTCTCTGTCTCTGTCTGTCTCTCTCTCTCTGTCTGTCTGTCTCTCTGTCTGTCTGTCTCTCTCTGTCTCTCTCTCTCTGTCTGTCTCTGTCTGTCTGTCTGTC
>NW_026336180.1:0-664 GCF_001194135.2 Octopus bimaculoides | reverse complement strand
TATGGTACAGTTTATATATAAAGTTTATATATACATATATATGTACCCACGTTTATAGCCTTTCTTAGTAACACCTGTTGATTCCCATTAAATCCCTTCCATAACTGTAGTGAAACCTGGCAGGTAAAACACACAAGTGTTTGATGCTGTAGAAGATTTTTTTTTTAATGTCAGGCAGGGGAAGAAGAAAACATTTGCATGAGACTATCGCCACCTGTCTCAACCATGCAAACATATCCTCAAATCTGCACATCGCCACTTCACCCTCTTTTAACCGATGATGGGAAACAATAACTGGTCGAACATCCTACTAGTACTAGAAATAGCAGTCAAATCACTCTAAGATCATATGCTGATGTCTTTTCTCTGTTTTTAATGAAATATAATATCGTAAATACTTTAGTTTTATATTCAGTATGTGTAAAAAAAAAGGTAGGAATTGGCACGGTTAGAGCGCTTTACATCATAGATTTGATTGCTTAGGACTTACATCAGGCTAAACATCAAAAGCTAGTACTGCTGCTACTACTACTACTACTATTACTACTACTACTACTACTAATAATAATAATAATAATGATAATACATCTACTACTAAAATTACAACTATCACTTATAGGCACAAGAGTGGCTGTGTTGTAAGTAGCTTGCTTACCAACCACAT
>NW_026336179.1:0-333 GCF_001194135.2 Octopus bimaculoides | reverse complement strand
ATATATCAGGTGCATAGCACTACTTCCTATTTTAATAGACTGGAAGATATTTAGAAATAAACGGTTCTTATACAGTTTGAGACGGTCACAACACCCGTAGCATTTCTGAGGCTTTTCTTTTATTCGTACATTCTTTTATTCGTACATTCTTCATGGTTAAATAAATGATATACGAGGTTATTCCTTTAATACGTGTAGTGATATAGCGTCTGTGTGCTCTTGAAATAAACAATGTTATCGTGACCTCATATTGGAGGACACTCTCAAAGCATCTCCTTCGTGAATTCAGTATATGCGACCAAATGCTGTGAGAGAAGACAATATCGAAGTGGT
>NW_026336178.1:0-350 GCF_001194135.2 Octopus bimaculoides | reverse complement strand
TCTATACATGCATGCATATGTGTATATTTTGAAGTGTATATAAATAATTCATAATCAATTACGAATATATATATTTATTTTTCCACATATACGTTTGTGGCTTTGCGTGAGAGTGTGTGTAAGCGGGAGAGCATCTGTCTGTGTGTGTGTGTACACGTTCTATATATTGTGATCGTATGAAAACAGATAAATGGATAGATAGATAGATAGATATCCAGATAGATATCATAAATTCAAGTCTAGCTCTACTGACACTATGTATATATATACACATATGTCCATGCACATGTACACACACGTACATATAAATGTGTGCGTGTGTGTATATATATATATATATATATATATAT
>NW_026336177.1:0-292 GCF_001194135.2 Octopus bimaculoides | reverse complement strand
GCTAGCATGGAAAGCAGACGTTAAACGACGATGATGATGATGATGATGTACTTCTCTCATGTGCTGGATCATCATCACCATCATTGTCTTTGCCATTGTCTTTATCATCATCATTGTCATCACTGTCATCATTGTCATCATCATCATCATCATCATCACTACCATCACCACCACTATCATCATCATCGTCATTGCCATTATCCTCCTTCGCTTCCTCCTTTTCCTCATCATCATCATTGTAGTCATCATCATTATAATCATCATCATCATCATCATCATCATCATCATCATC
>NW_026336176.1:0-210 GCF_001194135.2 Octopus bimaculoides | reverse complement strand
TTTTGCAGTCCTATGGTGGTTATTTTATAATAGTTTTTCAGCTGTATAAGGCCCCTCCAACCTTCTGTATGTTAAATACATAGCCTTTCTATCTCAGATTTTGGGTAGTGCATCCTTGATCCTGTCATTATTTTTCTTGTTGTCTGTCTGTCTGTCTGTTTATCTATCCAACTATCTATCTGTATATCTATCTATCTATCTGTCTATCTA